>NC_134404.1:275746720-276049532 GCF_038048845.1 Mixophyes fleayi | reverse complement strand
CGAGAGAAAGTTTCACAACCAACAAAGGAAGGGTTTCTTTACAGTAAGGGCAGTCAAGATATGGAATTCACTGCCAAGCAAGGTCGTGAAGGCAGATTCAATTGATATGTCTAAGAAAGGGTTAGACAATTTTTTAGTTGAAAGGGGTATCCAGGGTTACGACCGTCAATTAAAATGAAGGACAGTAGTGGATCCAGGGAGAAACAGGACTGCAATATTGGGTCAGGAGGGATTTTTCCAGATTGAAATAAATTGAAGGTTGCTTTATCTGGATCAATTTCAAATATAAGAGAGGGATTGCAGTAGATCCAAAAAAGTTGAACTTCCATTTTTGTTTAAGTTTGCGCTGCCAGGCACCAATTCTCAGCTAACAGTGGAGGTCTATAGGAGGAAACACCACCCGACACTACGCTGTTGTAGAGGTTTTAATTTAATTGAATAATTTAGTGTGCATTATGAACAAAGCCCATTTGAAATATCATTGGAAAACCCTATATTCACATAACATCTGATAGCAGACAGAGATTTCACACCAGCAAAACTTTAAATACAGTTCCTGCATGAGATGATAATTATATATTCTACCTTGTTTTAAAATACTGAAGATTTTATCCACAGGGTCCATCCATGTTTACCAGTTGGCACAAATGACTGACTGCAGATAATTCTCACTTAAAAAGTCTATATGCATCAACCAACTGTTTCTCACTCAATTATTTCTAAATTGTCCTACCTAATGAAGTATTGATTTGTAAATGTCTGACACTTCACAAATGATTTTTTTCCACGTCACCAGGCCCTGGCACCCCCATCAAACTCACTCTTCTGGCTCCCCCTGTTGCAGGGAATCTCTGAGAAGCAGGAGTTAATCGGTGATCGTAGTCTTAGAATAGAAGTCTTATAGTCTAGGGAGAATAGTTTGCTTTCCCCCTAAAGGCAAATTACAAATGCAGATGCTGGATATGCAAATGATGACAAACCAGGTTACTCGGCGTGTATAAGTGGCTACATGGAAGCTCTTAGAAAGCTATATAGCACATTTTTAGCATTGAACATTATAACTGTGCTTTTGCCTGGCTCACATAATAAGCAATTTTATTGCAAACTGCAAAACTCAAATTTTAGTATGGCCTGTCTCTTCTTTTTCAGTGATTGTATAAACTATGGGAATACTGTTGTGTTAAACAATTCCAAAAAAATAATTTATGTAAAATAATTAGTAACCTAAAGCAGAATTGTGATAAGTACACAAAACACAGAGATGTTTTCCAGCTTCGGAAACCTCCCTTTAGAAAGACTGTTTGCCCCAGCAAAATGGCCTTGTAGATTTCATTGTTCTAATTTGTTTGTCACCAACACAATTAACATTTTTTTCTTATAGTTTCATTTTTTTTTTTTTTTTACAAACAAACGGATACATGTGGACAATATACTATTGATAGGGATTTGATTCTAATCTCAGGTCTAGGAATGGCGCAAATAAAGTCCCCCCTACCAAGACTAGAGTATTTTATTGTTTCCAAGACTGTTATGCAACATTATTCTAATCGAAACCCTACTGCTCTGCAAAATATTGCAGTGCTATATACCAGAGAAAACAACTATGCCGAATCACTTTACAGTCAATTTCTCTCAGAAATAAGACACAAACATTTCAATTTGTTTGTATTCATTGTTATTGTTATTTTGTTTCTTGTCTCCATGAGAGTCACGCTGTGAAATGATGCTGCATCTAACGAGATGAATCAATAGTGTGACAAAACTTCTCTGTATATGGCACTCACTGGGAAGAGCAGTATTTTGAAATAAAAATGTCTTACCGCCATTAACGCAAGGTATTCCACCACTCTGTTACTGTAATTGATATTCTAGATGGCATGTTTTTATATTTTAAGAAAACAAAATATACATAGTGGTGATAGTTATGATAGCTATGAATTAAATATTTTTGTCTCAAATATTGGCACATTTTCAAGGAATCCTTATCAGGGACATGCATTACACATCCTTTGTATTCTCGTTGTTGTAGAGAAACTAAAGTATTGTATATATTTTACTGTCTTATCACACTATATTCTGTTATTTATGGGTACAAAAACATTCCTGATATACATCTGATGGCTCTCCATTATATCTCAACCACTCAGATGGGAGCTGTGGTAGTCATTTTCACGATGTTCAGACATTGCCGCTTTTAAGGCAGCAACGGCTGGACCCCACACTTCTATAATGTTTTGTGGCGCCGGGTCCAGCCAATGCCGCCTTAAAAGCAGCAATCGCCCTTTCAGCAGTGGGAATGACGTGCTTACCAGTCGCCAACTTGTCTTCATTCGCAATTGGCACGTGACCTGTCACAAATGCTGCACGTCTATATTAAGGTATTTCGATGTATACTGATCATCGCAATCCTCGTTATTTTGATGTTGCTCACATTCTTGTCGGTCTGGTAGTCATCAGGTATGCGTACCCCATCCGATGGGAGATGTGTTTGGATGATGTGACTGTATATGCATGTGACTATGTATACTACCATCGTCTGACTGCAATAATGGAGTTCCAGCTGCATGTGCATATAGATTTGGCCATATATGTGTGTTAAATGTACAGCTGGATAAGGCAGCAGTGACAGCTTTCAATGAACTAGTGATTTTCAGTCATGTTTAACTATAACTGGACAACGGAAGTAGTGGTTCAATATAGAGAAGCATCTCAGTTTGCTATCCCCTAAACTTACATATAATGCATAATTATACTCTACAGCAGGGGTGTCCAACCTCTTAGCTTCCCTGGGCCACATTGGAAGACGACGAGTTGGTTTGGGCCGCACATAAGATACACTAACAAAAACGATAGCTGATCATCCAAAAAACCATAGAAAACATAGTTAACACATATATATATATATATATATATATATATATATATATATATATATATATGAGAAAAAAACTGATTTTATATATATATATATATATATATATATATATATATATATATATATATATATATATATATATATATATATATATATACACATATATATATATATATATCACTTTTTTTTCAAATCCCCTTATACTTACCTTTCAATCGCCCTTTTCAAAAAATCCTCTCTAGTTATTATACTATAATCACTTTTTGTATTGTTTCGATGCAATATCAATAAAGTTCATTTAAGCCAGGCATTGTATATCAGGGTGCCCTGACCAGGCCTGCGGTACCTGACATATACATCACTGTGACCCCAAATTGTCACCTATTTTGCTAATTACACCACTATGTTAGTTAAGGAATAACAACTTATAATGGGCCAAAGAGAATAATATATAATGCCCCTTTAGTAATACAAGTAGAAGTATTTAGCAGGGAGATAAGGTCCATGATGCTCCAGGACCAGGTGACTTTTAGTCACTGGTCAGCGTCCCCTGAAGTAATAAAAAAAATCCCCCTTAACTTACCTTTTAATCGGCTTGTTCTCCTGTCCTCTTCTCTTCTTTTCTCCATTTCTGTGCTGCTGATTGTTCTTCTCACGCGGGTGTCTCCTCTGTGCTGCGCTCCGCAATGGATGTTGGGCGTGATGACATCACGCCCGACATTCACTGCGAGCACCGCACGGAGGAGACAAGGGAGGGAGCCGGAGTACCTGCTGACGTGACCGCAAGGTAAGTATTTTCTTTTCTTTTTTTTTGCAGGATTTATTTTTCCATTAATAGTGCTGCCCCCTTGCCACAAGCAAAACGCCTTCTGGGCCACATTTACAGGCGTGCTGGGCTGCATGCGGCCCACGGGCCATGGGTTAGACAACCCTGCTCTACAGCAATGAACTCTTCATCAGACAGATAGGAGAAGAGAAACAATATGCATGCTGATGTATTTCTAAGTGCTAGCATGTAAGAACAGTCATGGCCTCTCAGTGCATGTTGGCATTTGTAGAGCCACAAGAGTTTCCACAATATTTTGACAGCATTATCCTGGTACCCAACAGCCATGGGTACCATTGATAATAACCCGCTGTGTATGGTTGGCTTTTAGAAAATGGGAGACGGGGGACATTTTATATTTTTACTTTATTTCAAGTGAATCCGGTGGGTACATTACACTTCACCAGGCACTCCTCATAGCACCGGATGTTGCATCTCCAGTTTTTCCATCAATTTGGGTTTAGAGGTTTGAAACCCAAAACAGATCGGATGTTGTTTCAGTTTTCAGCCTCCAAACCGCAGAATAGTAATTCTTACATATATTATCTGCTATAGCCGACAATACAAAATGCACCTAAAAATGTGAATAACTGTAACACGCAACAGCTTGTGTAGTTTTGTATGGTAAACCTAGGACCATTTAAAGGTTTTGTAATGTTGTGTTTCTGTCTTAACATAATACACGTAATTTCCCAAACTAGTTCACATTTCATATCCTAATCACAAAAGTATTCAAAATTCTGAGAGCTTGTCACACAGCTGAATGAGTATATTATTTTAAGCTTGATTATCACCATCTGGTGACCCTATGATGTGAACATTTGAAATGATCTTAAATTCACACTAGTGACATCTTTCTAGAGACAAGTGATGTAAATGCTTGAGTATAATCCCCTCTCAGTACCAGACACAGCTGCTATTTTTTTTTATTTATAAGTTTCATGAATTAGTAAGAATAGAAAATGGTCTTCTTTCAAGTGGTGAATGGCAGATTATAGTGATTTACTGCAAAAAAGCCACTGCTCTTGTATATATACATCAATATCAAAACGATGAAAGGCTGAGATGATCTGACAACTCATTTTAAAGACAATGGCCTGTTGATTATGCATTCAACAAAGAGGGTTTCAATACACTCAATTTGTTAGATCCCTATTAAAATTAAACAAAAAAAAAAAACCCTGAAAAATACTTTATTTCACAACAAACAACATCAAAAACAGCTATAAATAGCAGCAGCTGGAATAATGTGAGGTCTAGAGTGTCAGCAAAATAAAACACTTGAAATTATTCTCAGCTTAGTTATATAAAAATTATATAAGAAGCAGAGTTACATGGGCAATATGAAATAATAGGAGAATTATATACAGAACATCAGTGCTCATAAAATCAGGCCCAGGTTGTTTATATGAGGTAATCCTAAAATGTCATGTGCACAGCGGACGTTCCATTGTGCTGCATTAACTGTATGGTAAACACAGTATAACCAGCACTATGAATAGGTTGCTGTAAGGGGTGATTGATGCCCACAGCTTCCATGAGAAATTGTGTGGCCCAGTACAAATTAAACTGGCAGGGCCCCGCTTGTCTTTGACCAGCTCTATCCACCCTGGTTCCAACGGAGGCAGAGGTGTATGTCTGGGTATAGCAGTGCCACCTGTGGTAGTTTAGTGGTACTGGCTCGTGAGTATTACATGAGAGAGCTGAATAGCAGTGCAGCTGTAGAAGCACCTACACACACAGTAACATATTAAGCACAGGTGGGGAATGTAGGGAGGGGAGGGTTTGGGTTGAGTTTGGGACCAAGTACCAAAAACAACATCAACAGTTTGGACCTCAGGACTACTAGGACATTGATTTTATCACAAAAATGTGGGTAGCGTGAACATACACCGACACTCTCACTCACACACAGTGCAATTTTGGCTCGTCAGTGCAATTTCAGATGTTATTTTTTTTTCCTTTTAAAATTACATTTGTATTTCATGGACTGTGTTTTAATTTCCACTTTCCTTTTACAGCATTAGGACTTAAAGACCCAGTCTGAGTGAAACAGTGAGTGAGCCTGCTGGAGCTGCTGTACTTTATCTATGTTTCACTCCTCCCACTTGTTTTAGTTGCTGATGAACTAATCTTTGCCAGAGCTGTGATCTAAATGAGTTTGCTCACTTTGAAGATTAGTTCATTTTGAACTGATCATTCATGAACTACCCATCACTAGAGCCAATACATTACTGTTTATGACAGGGCTGGTACTGATAATTCCAGACCAGCAAGATAAGGGCACTCAGGTCTCACACCGCCCTGCTCAGAACAAGTGAGTAATTCAAAATTAAAAGAAAATGCTGGTCAGGTGGCAGGTCCTCTGGTCAGTCCAGGCATCGTACACTGGTACCTCCTGTTAACCCCGTCATGGCGGCTCTATTGATCCCTAGGATAAATTCACCCTCAGCATAGTTTAGTGAATGCCAGGCATAGCATTGATGCAGCATGTTCATGAAAGTTGATTGCAGGTCAGGTGGAGGGTAGCAATGGTACATGAAAAGTGCCCACTTTAAAAGCCCTATATAAGGTGTTATTTACATACAATAAATATAACAATGTTTAAATGGTTAATCAAATGTGAAAATCTGCACACTTTCAAATAAGCACAGATGATGAATTTATGATTACTGATCACCATGGCAGTAAAGGTCTATACATACAGGGTAAAACAGGGTGAAACAGGGTAACAAGACCAAAATGCAGTCTACCCTTGTCAATAAAACAATTATAATACAATTAAGTATTTTGGCAAAATGGGCTCAATTGTGAGAAAGACTGAAACTTAAGATATCCCCCTCCCTCTCACCCTTTCTAGCCCTATCCAGCTCTGTCCCCAACCTCCATCATGTTCCACTATTCTGATCACATGGATTTCTTAGCAGTTATTTGATCTGACACTATCTTTATTCAGTAGCACTGGTAATGTCTTATTGTGTAATTGCTTCTTCCATTAAGATAACTCATGGATGAGTGAGCATATGGAAAACTATAGTGATGTTTGAGTCACTGCAGCTATGGGCCTACCTGCACCACTGATCTCTATGACTTGTACCACTGAATGAGTAAAGCAGTGCTATACTTCAGAACATACCAACAATAGGTATGATGGATGACATCCTGGAAGCTTCTGTTGAGACTTAGGGCTAGGTTTACTAAGCTGCGGGTTTGAAAAAGTGGGGATGTTGCCTATAGCAACCAATCATATTCTAGCTTTCATTTATTTAGTACCTTCTACAAAATGACAGCTAGAATCTGATTGGTTGCTATAGGCAACATCCTCACTTTTTCAAACCCGCAGCTTAGTAAATCTAGCCCTTAGGGATGAAACATGTCATATAGGTGGTGGAAAAGAAGGATTAATTACATTCTACAAGTCTCCTGATTTTATTTTCTGCTAGTACCATTATGCCAGGAAACACTTTATTTCCAGAGAAGAGGTTAAATGTTACCTGTTGAGTTGACCAAAAAAATTTGTCTCACGTGACCTACACGAACATGGAAATCAGTAGGGGGCAAGACGGAATATGTTTGTTTTTTTTATTAACGTGCCATGTCAGCCCGCAAGTAGAAATAATGAGGCAATCAATTTTCAAGCAAAACTGTATAAAAGGCAGACAATTATTTGATAGATCAGCACAAATCCTTCTTCTCATCTACCTGTACATGACCTAGTGGAGATGTAGTGCTGGTAAGCACACTATACTTTAAGTACAGATGTATGTATGTTATCAAGCATCTAGGGTCTAATATCCACTTATTATAAATTATTCCGAAACAAATCTGTTGGTGACTCCACAAACTTACTTTCTCGTTGCATACCTAGGGGAGCACAGGTTTCTGTCAGACCTCCAAGAAAATTAGCAAAACATGTCCCATATCAGTGGCAGCTGTTAAGATCTTCAAGGAATGAACTGTCTTTATACTCTGAGCTACGAACCAGCTCTTAATGGCAGTGTTCAGAAAGTCTCATCTCATCTGGCTTCAGGTTAATAAAACCGTAACATTTAATTAATCGTTGCAGTCTTTTCTCTCTCCTACCCGGTATTAGGTACTAACTTGTTACAGTACACAGGAGGACCGCTCAGACTCAATGGCTACCAATTTTTTACTCTATTTACTTGACTGACTACATTAGCCTTTGTGCAGATATGCAGATATAGGTTATAAATAGTTCTAGTACATTATATTTGCATTCCAGGAAAAAAAAAATGCTTCCTGCCTTATTGGAAACGCTCTGATGAATCTGCACCTCATTTATTTAAAAATGATTTCGATTATCTGATTCTGAAAAATGAAGTCTAGTTATTAAAAATGTACCTTCATGTGTCAGCTCTTCATATCAGAAAATGCTTAGTTCAAGCAGTAGAATATATGGAATCACACTTACCTCTGCTATGGTATACACTTTAAAACTCTTATTTTATCACTTTAATTATATTCAGGTCAAACAACAAGAGAAAAAAATATCAGGCAATGAGCATGAATGAGCCATCAGCCATGATTACAAAAGTCATCAGCCAAAATTAATGGGAAAAGGAACAGTCTACACAACATACGGCTCAGTACTGGTTCAAACCCCAATAGTGGTTCTTTGAATCCTTCGACATGTCACTTTCCCGGACACCGAGCTCACACTTACAGCTTTTCAGATGAGACAGTGACTGAATAATTCTGTATAGAGAGCTGCAACATTATATGCACTTTATATGCAATTCTAAACATGGTTGACAACAGACATTTCGGCAAAGAAAGGTCACCCAGTCCTCTGGATTGGTACATGTCCTCTCTGTGACTTTAGTCATTGATGCTCTAGTCTAGTACATTATGATTCACAACTAATCTCACCAGCCCTTACTTTACTTCTGCACTACAAAGCAATACATGAGTTATGTACAGGACAGCCCAGGCTGTAAGTAATGACAGAGGGTGACTGACTAGATCATATGATGAACTGAATATAGATAGCTTCATATATATAAAATTTATTGTCTTCTAACCAAAACAGAGGATGTTTAAAAACCAGGTGCTGCTGTAAAAACAGAACACATGGATCTTCACTCTCACTTTTGAAAGGTTCATTTTTTAAGATGTTTACGAGCCATGAAATAAACATTTCCAACATGTACTACAACCAGGGCCGTGAAGAGAGATCATGGACCCCGGTCTATATTTCTGTCCCCTCATCCAACACTTTTTAGTGTATAAAAGTAGTGGGGACAAAGTGAAACTCGGGAGACCCCTCACTGGTGGGTGACACAGTTTATGCTGTCCAGCACTGCTTTTCCTTTTCCTGGACGCTCTGTAATGAGCCTAGCGACGGACAGACGCAAGGACCCACCACATGCGCCTGCAGGTCACATGTCACCTGTAATGGGAGGTGATGTCAGAATTCCCGGGCCCGCTGGGCTACCTCACCCCTCTTTACTACTACAGCCAAAATGCTAAACTTTAGGATCTGCAGGTTGAAAATTTCTGTATACACACCATTAGTTTTTTACGTATTGATTTTTTTTTAGTTAAGATTGGAAGAAAGTTCACACGTTTGTTAACAAAATGTATCCTAGTTTTCGATTTTTTTTTACAGTTAATAGAGTTTGCCCTTGAAAAATTAACACATCTCTGCACTTCAAAAGAAAAACAAAGAAACAGCAGCACTGACTAAAGTATTTACACTTTTAAATGTTAATGTCAACATTGATTTTTTTGTTGCTTGCTTACACTCTGCTTCTTAACTAGGCCATTACAAATTACTGCAGGGCTACAGTGAGATGGGGAAAGAGGTTATGAACCATCTTGCCCACTCAAAATGCTGAAAATAAAGGGACAAGTTGCCTTAAGAGTTTTGCACTCATTTGCATTCACCTGTACAAAATCTGAGCAATGAAGCAGGAGAATCAAGAGTCATGATAGACGGTGAGTGATATTTGTTATATTATCGTATAAAACGTGGAACGTTTCATTATATAAACTCTGTCTCTGCCTAATGGCGACATCTACTGGTGACATCTGCTACATTACAATGAACATTATACTCAGCTATGGTTTATCTACATTTAAAAACAAAAGCAAATGTGGCTTGCATAAAGTGCACCTGTTGTGTATACGCAGTGAAGGCCGTTTTGTGGGATCAAACAACTGTATTTATCAGAAAGTAGGCAATCAATTCAATAGGAACCAGTTTTGCCTCCCAACTCACTACACAGGTCTGTGATCCCGAAATAATGCACAACCCATTTGTATAAAATAAATGAAAATATTTTCTACCAGTAATTTCAAATAATCATTTATTTTTATTAAATTATTTTAAGCATTTATAAGAAATAAGATGTAAACTGATGAGACAGTCTTATGCTCCGATTCTGCCATATAAACCAGAAGCTATGTATAGTGCCCCCTTCGCCCACGTGATAAAAGGCAACCACCTTACATTATTTTACAGAGTTATTAGAACTAAGGTTGGGACACAGGAACAATCTCTATGGAATATCTGCAAAAAGCAAGAGTGAGTGGTTGAAATCCAGTTCAGTAACCATTGTAATAGTATAAATACAAGCAATAAGTAGCAGCTATATTTAAATTGGTTACAGGTAAAGTCAGTTGCATGCTTTTTGGACTGAACATATGTAGAGTCCTTAAACAGGAACATGTGTTTTGAGATTTACACCCTTAGTCAAGCAGAGACATGAGAAATACGAATCTGCAATGGTGAATACAGAGTGCATGTCATTTCATAATTGTTAATCGTATAATGGGTCCATTATATGGCTTTTCAGAAATGCCTTCAAATACAGCTAATAATCGGCCAAGGAAAGTTTATCATGGCAATAGAAAGTGTACATCAATTATTAAATCAAAATACAGGAATGTGAAGAACTCTACTAAATAATGTACACTTGGTCCCAGTCCAGAAGAATGTCACAATACGGCAGAGATTATGTATTAGACATGTGATAGTCATTAGGCAAGATCATTAGCAGCCTCTCTTCAGCCATCTCTAGATTTTACCAAGGGGCTGATTAAGGGGATTTAGTCAGCAGTAAACGTCTGTTTGTATCTCTACCATACAAAACATAGATTACTCAGGGCCCTTATAAGAGAACATGAGCCAATCTACTTTTCATTTAAAACTATAATAAAAAACCTGCATCAGACAATTGTGTAAAGGATCTTTGAAGACAGTGATGTTTTGTACAGTCACCACCTTGCATAGGGTTGTTGTGCAATTAAAATAATGTGACTACTGAGACTGTCTTTTTTTAGTACAATTTTTAGATAAGGTTTAACTACAAACTTGTATTTTATTAATCAGATTATTTTCAACAAGCACTCTTACCAACCTGCCGTTTGTGGCAATATAACTCCCCCTTCTCTTAATACATCATAGCTTGGCAGGCTGCTCTAAAGTGCTATTATTAAACAATGACATAACTTATACATTAAAAAAATGTTTTGTGAAAGAAGACTGTGTACAAATGTCTCTTACAGTACAACAATTCATTTATGACCATCTTCAACCAAACAATAAGCAGAAAAGACAAGGAATGATTTTATATACTAACGTAAGTTATGAAGCTATCAGTTCCAACATTCCTGAAGCCTGTGGTACCCAAATACAGTATTTATAAATGTTACAGTAAAAACATAGTACAAATGTAGTCATATTGTGTTACATGAAAACAGGACAGTGCCGCTATAGTTGCCAAACTAGTACTTGTAGTTCAACAACAAGTCACTAACTGTGATGGCAGCAGGCAGCACCTTTTACAGTGTATAGTGTTTTTCTTTTACAATTGCAAAGGGAGCAATGAGAAGTCACTCCTGACTGCAAATGTCAACTTCACAAACTAACCAGTTTGCAGCCCGAGGTGGCAATTAAAAAGGCACTGTTCCTCATACGAACCAACATAATCATTTTATTTCATTACATTATTTGTTCAAAGACATAAATAGAAAACGTATTCAGTGGAATTTAGACTGTAAGCTCCAATGGGGGCAGGGACTGATGTGAGTCAGGTCTCTGCACAGCGCTGCAGAATTAGTGGCGCTATATAAATAGTTGATGACGATGATGGGTTCTGCATTGTCCAAATGAGAGGTCTTTTCACATTTGGGAAAATTAGTTATTTACATAATGCCTAATGCACTATGAATGTTTACAAACAATCTGTGTCTATGCTTTCTCCGCATGGAAATCCAGAGGGCTCTGTATGCAAATGAGGGCATCCAAGACTCATCCAGTATTCCACTCTCCTCACTCCCAGACACTGGTTTCCTTCAGCTTCCCTGTCTCAGTAGCACTCACAAGGCAGGAGAACTGTGACGTATGGAGGAAGGTCCCAGGAGTTTAGAGGGGACTGCTCAAGATCCGTCCCATATTCCGCACTATACTAACTCCTGGGTGGTGCTCCCCTGTCTTGTGAGCACTCCTGAGGCAGAGAAGCTGAAGGAAGGCAGTGGCCGGGAGTAAGTGTAGTGCAGAATGCTGTCAGGTCTAAGGCATAGTCCCCACATTGTCATTTAGCGTAAGCCGTGTTATATGCTCTCTCCCAAACAAATGTGACAGGTCCTCTTTAAACAGCAAGAGCATTTACAGTGCAAAGACACATTTATAAAATGACATGGCACACAGAATAACCTGAATACATCATCTTGTTTATCTAAGCGATGTGCATAATGCTTGATGAAGTACTAATTTATTTTGAGTGACAACTTATATAAGAGGGTAATTTGTGCAAATAAACAAATGCAATCAAGAATCATAAGATTATAGTAGAAGGAATACCTCTAATTTCACGTTAAACACAATATATACCACATTATTTATAAACACAGATTTTGTAGAGCTCTACTAATGGAGCATTTACAGATAGTGGGTGGCACATAAAAACCAGCATTTATAATCTGAAATAAATGTCACAGAGGCTTTTATGAGAGCTTACAATCTAAAAATGAACTGTAAATCCTCTAGTAAGAAGATCATTGATATAGCATAGACTAGTGCTGCTGATGATATACGTTGAGAGCTAAAGATGTCCCAGTTCATTATGAGAGGGCTGGAATAAAGCAGCAGATGTGTAACTGTAAATGGTGCTATGGAGGGACTGAACAGTTCTAGTACATAGGAGATGTTGTTTATTTTGTATCAGAGGCAGGCTCTGGAGTACCCTCCATGCACTAAGCGAGGCAGCACAGTATACTGTAAGGACACACTGCTGACTGATACCCATCACCTTTCTGACATGTGTAAGGAAAAGTTTTATGTTCGAATAAAGAGTGATCCCTGCAGGATTTGAGAGGGATGATAATCAACAACCAAACACATCAGTATCTGACAGCACTGAGGAAAAACGCTCACACGTGAAACATTGACACGTAAAATACATCAATAATTCCATGTGCATCTTATCCTGGACCTACTAACTCACCACTCCTATCATTACCTCCTCCCACATCTCCTCCTGGAATTCATGACTACATCTCCCTTCCCCAATCCATTACCCTCACATCCTCCTCCTCCTCCTAACCATTCCAAGACTCTCCTCTGTACACAAGCAGATTTACTACAATCGGCAGTCTCAGCTATGGGCTCATAGTTGTCTCTTTAAAATACAATGTAAATTATAAAGGGCAAGGATCAAAAACCCCTTGTGGAGTGGTCATCTACCCTGTTTTATTTCTACTTGTACTCATGAAGTTGCAGAGATAATCCTTTATTACTGGAAAGTAATATTTTCTCATTACCACTACTACTAATAAATAATAATAATAATAACAACAATAATCAGAAGATGTAGAAAAAGAAAAAACAAAAATAGTACTATAGGGATTTAACCACCAAAAAGAAATATTACCCAAAAATACAACAGTGCCCCACAGAAACTATAATACAACAAATAAGGTCTACTCATGTAACTTGAGGTGATTTTATATATATATATATATATATATATATATATATATTATATATATATATATATTTAGTTCACATGCATCATATGCACTTGTATGAGTCTATGGTTCTATAGGAACGCAACTCTTCAATACAGCATTAATAATAACAAAGCCTATTCAGAATGATTGCAGTGTATATATAAACAGTGGTCGAGAATACCTTTCTCACACATTATTCACATATGTACGACAAGAGTTACAAGACTGCAGACATCCCAATAATAACTTAAAATAAGCAATATAAGAAACATGTATAACCTCAGTTCCCAAGTTGCTAAAATGCCTAAGATGATTGAGCACCAGTCAGTGAACAAATTTAAACTATTCATCAGAGCAGGACAGACATTGCCTGCCAGTAATGATAAGTACATGGGCAAGGAGAACCCCAAATGATACATTGCTGACAGCTCCTTCTTTTTCAATATACTAGTCATTATTTTGGATAGGATGAAATGTGTCTAGGTATGTTGAAATGTAATGTCATTATGCATACATGTAATTATGTTTACAGTGGCATTAATAGGGTTAACACATTTCATATAAGCACAGTGACAAAAATTACTTGTACTGTGTAAGTTTAGGTGACTTTTGGTGTCATTAAAAGCTGTTATCCCACCAGGCAGGGGTGTTCTTATGTCGCCCACCAACTTACCTTACACAGTTTCTGATACCGTGGAGAAGAGACTGCCATCCTTTGCAAGTGATGCAACAAAACAACAACTTTCTGCAGAGATGTTCTCACCACAGCCATCATTTTAAGTTTGCCACACTTCTGGAGGAACCTCAGAATTTGCATTATAAATGAAAAGCGGCAATCATTCCCTCATGGTCACTGGACAACCATTTGCCAGCTGTCTGAGCATGCTCGCTTCCAAATATATCTAAAAAAAAAATTGCTTTAAGGAGACCAAAGCCCACACTGCTTGGAAAGAGAGATGCGGATTGCATCTCCTAAGTTTGATTTCCTGAAATCAAATCCTTAAAACCCAGCTCCAGAAAGGCAGCAACAGCAAGCAGCTGAGGCAGGCTGCCTCATCGTACGCTTGCTTATCCTTGTGAAACCCATTCAAAAGGATGTGCCTTTAAGAACAGAAACATTAAGACTGCAATACGTTACGGAGTCCCCGTGTATAGATGATGGATATACAAGTGTAGTTAATTCCAAGCAGAAGCTTTGTACTGAAGGGCAGAGAGAATAAGAGAGGTGTGCACCCTTCTATTGAAAGATGTGCTTTCTCCCTCAGCTAGTCTCTGACTGAATGCAGCTCCACATGAGTGAATAGCAGGCTGGTATAAATCTTCAGAGGAGACCTGAGAGATAACTGCCCTAATTCCATCAGCCATACATTAAATGCTAATTAATTACACATAACCACAATACAGGATACATACAATGCAAAGCAGAGAGGGAGATGACAAAAAATATTAATTCAATGTATATATTCTAGCAAATAATATTTTCAATTAGTTTTTTTTCCAAGCACTGCTTTTAAATCGTTTACCCCCCCCCCCCCAAACCACTTTACTTGACTGATGTCTAGAAATGGGCTAAAGCGCATTTCATAAAGCAAATAAAGGTGTTTAAGATCATACTCATTGTAAGGTTGCACATAAAAAATCTGATGAACAGCGAACACTGTACTGGGGTAGGTGAGTTTAGGTAAATAGGGCAAGTGCTCTTTCTATGCAAAAAATGGTTGTGTATATGTTTCTCTCCATTAATCAGTGGGTCTGGTCTAGAGGAGCATTCTGATTATATGTAACCCACTCCTGCACTTGGCTATGAGAGATCTTTATTTTCTGCCAACTAATGCAAAAATCAGAAAATAACTGCCTTAGTCAAGAACACTACAAGAATGTAATTTTTGCATTTTGCTGCCATTGCAGCCACTCTCACAAATGTATGAAATAATACACATTGCAGTGAGAGTTAAAACATGATTTTACACAGTTTTGTTCAGAGAATCACCAGTTGCCCAGAGTCAACAGATGCATAGACACACTGACATTTTGACAGCCAGTGATGATTCTTCTAGGAGTGTATTGGGACTGGTAGAAAATGTGGTCAAATCCACTGTAGTAACTATACCATATAGGATCTGGCTGTCCAAAGCGAGCATTGAACGAATGGATCTGTCTGATATTGTCTCGCACATCTGTGGCCACAGAGAAGATAGAAACATCAGCTAGGGTCAATTTACTAAATGACACCTGTGTTTGGGCCCTTTTGGAAAGAGCAAACTGAAATTAACTTACAGCTCCCCAGAGCTGCGGATAGATAACAATGAGCCCAAAAAAAGGGCAGGGTCTTATTATCTATTGTACTTTCTTTTTTTCTCCTACTTGTTGAAACATAAAACTTGAATGTTAACAGTTGTGCATCTTAAATGAGAGATGTAATAGGTTTTTAAAGCAAATGAGATGGTAGAATGGTTAAAGTTCATGTGACTGCATCTAAAAACCATACGCAATAGGTACTTTCTTATACTTGCGGGAAAGTGTTTTTAAATTTGACAAGGGACACATCTGTGCTCAGAAATCTGAGCAGGTACACATTCCAACTTGGTGCAGTTCCTTAAGTATGCAAAGAAATAGTAAAACAGTATCTGTCGCAACAGATTTTTTTATACCAACCCAATACAGCGTTCTAAAATAATATATCGGCACCCCTGAATGACCTCGTCATTTCTGCATCCGGAATTTAGACAATCCAACACTTGCGCTCTCAGAGCAGGAGAGGCGGCTGAGCTGGTCTATTTCTCCCACATTGCTTTTTGACATCCCCCTGTCCCAAAAGAGAATGGCACACTCACCTGCCTCTGCATATTGACACCACCGTCTCCCGTAAAATAAATATAGGTGCATTTCAAAAACAAAAAAAAGAATTAATTAATTTAATTTATTAATCTATCTAGTGTGTCAATATTATAATCTGAGACCTGATGAGCTCCTTTAACCTGATCAATCGGTTCATCAAATGGCGAAAAGCCGCATTGAATGAGAAAGTTGGTGTTTTTGTCTGTGATGAGGCTTTATTTCCTCTCAGCTGCCCCAGCAATATTTTTTTTCTTACAAATTGCGGGTATAAGGGATGTTTTTATCACCATGACAAGCAGCAATAAACAATCGTCTTTAACGCAGCAGATTGACAAATGGGCCCCTTAGGGTGCAGAATACATTCTACTTTATAATTTGAATATATCTCAGTCTATTTTTGTTTTATGTTTGAATTCATTAATATGGTAAATGGTATCTGCCATACTGCTTGTGTTATTAAAAGGTGCCCCTACCACCTAAAGTGGTGGACATTTTTGTTGACTCTTAAAATGAATGGAGACCAATGAGAAGCAGCTATGTCTGCACATAGCTTTGGTTTTCAGACGAACCTCAGAATATGGGGAAAATTAATGTATGGAGCAGCAACAGGGGGCGGGGAAGGAATGGAGTTATAGTCCTCCACTCCATCCATAGGTGATAGTGCAGTGTGCAAAGTATAGGGATGAGACCCAATCTCCAAGACCTTTGATATGGCAGAGAATGCAAGGCTTTTGGTGAGGAGAATACATGGCCTCCCATGAGGAGAGAAGGGCCGTGCACTCTTCTGCAATGCAGGAAACACTCTTATAAACCCACCACACTATATTACAATAAACAATCCAGTCCTGCAAAATGAAATACCTTTTTTGGACTTCACACAAAAAGGAGCTGCCTAATCTCCTTGTAGCAAGGAAAGCTCAGCCCAACCACTCCCTTCTTTTGCACTCCCGCAAACACTACAAACTGGACCCACAATTCATTGGCCCCCTTGAAACTAAACACACAAAAGAGTGCAGAAAAAATGAATATGCACAGTGGATTTATATTTTGTGGTTTGTAAATAACCCTTAACATCCTTCCAAATTCAGATCATAGTGGGATAGTACACAATGCCCAGTAAAATGAGCCAATGAGATAAAGGATATATATATATATATATATATATATATATATATATATATATATATATATATATATATATATATATATATATATATATATATATATATTCCAGGGAGTAAGATTTACCCACACATCAGATTTGTTTTGAAATTTGGCCAGCTGTGGTCTGTGTTTTTTTTTAAGGATTGGTATAAAAGCTGGCATTCACTGTAGATTTTATGTGCTTTGGAAATCCGCACAGCCTTGGCAAATGAAATTACACGTCGGATAACATCTAAGGTGAACATTTTCATTTGATATATATTTAGAAATTGAAAAGAGCTTTTAGTCTTCTTCATAATGGAAAACATCAGTTTCTGAGAGCAATGTGTTAATCAAGAATTACTCAGAAAACAGCCACATAACGAAGCACTGCCAGGGAAAAGAAAATGGCAAATGCTCTCAAGTTAATAAGATTGGACAAGGCACAGCTAAGCCATCAGTACATTCAAAATTCGGCAATAGCGGTTCTGTGTAACTAAACATGACATTTGGAGCCAAAAGCCAGAGAACATCCGGGAATTACATAAATGTCTATGACAGCTTATGGTCAGAGTACAGAGGCTTGTATGTAAATCATAACACACCCAGTAAATTAATTTAGCTGCTGGTGCTATATTATGCCACTGTAGCTGACATAGGAGATTGAATGGAAAGGTTTGTGTTTAGATTTAGAATGGTAAACATACAAGTACTGGACAAAAAAATGGAAAATGTGTAAATGAGGGACACCAAGCATATTGAAAGCAAAGGTGTGGCTCCTGTGATAATTAAGCAAATAACATCCCTACATGGTCAGGGTCAAATATCAAAATGCTGGACTATGCTGGTAACCTATAATTATGGTTAGCATGACTGCAAGAGGAGACATCAGTGACTTACAAAAGTATTGTTGGGACATGTTTTATAGAGTGTTAGGTCAACTTCTTTAAGTTCTACAGGCAATCACGCTGAAGGTGATGCAAAACAAGAAGCAACTGTCCATTAACTGATGGCATATTCCAATCTGTAATGTGAGCATCCAGTGGTTTGACGAGCATAGCACTGATGTTATTCATATGCCATGGAATGCACCAGTCATCAGATCTGAACCCATTCGAGCGTACGGATATTATGCAACCATGCCTGAGACAGCACTTTCCACCATTATAAGATAGGAATCCATCAAGTGACTTTCTTGTGGAAAAATGTCATTCCTTCTACACAATTCCAGACCCTGGAAGACTCAATACCATGGAGCATACAGACCTCACTGGCTGCATGTGTTGGCCGAACTCTATACTAAGTGACTTTATTTTGGTGTTCCCAGTTAGTTGCCCACTACATGTAGCTCATGTAAAGTGCAAAGTAACATTTTGCATATCCTTTGAAATGTCTGAGATTTGACAAAATAATAGCCTTATAATCTCTATTTGTTAAGATCTATCAATGCAATTAGATGCAATTAGATAACTAACCTAGCTCATACAATAAAATAACTTGCCTCCTTACTAATTTAAATAAATTACAAATATTTTCTATTTATATAAACTTAATACAGAGGAAGTGTGCTGAATATGCATTTTAGCCACTCCGCACTGTCACCAAGGGTACATAGACCACGTCACTTGACCATGAGGCATTAGTTAATTAATGTCTATTTAATGTCAAGATTCATTAGCAAAGACCCAGTTTACTGTGCAGGTTTCAATCATTAGCTGTCACAGTGTGAACAGGTTTAGACAGATTCTATATACTAATCAACTGTGAAAAATGGACACTAGTTAACTTTAAAAAACTAATTTTTATAAAACTGCATACCATAAAATTATTACATTCCACTAATGAAAGAGAAACCATCAAGGATGAATGACATTCAATGGCTCTGACAAATTTATATTGTCTATTATAATGCTTATTTTCAGTTTTGCAAAATGCCAAGTGTTTCAGCTTACTAAAGTGAGTTAGTTATTAACCTTACATTTTCTACCTAGATATTTGCATCGTCATTTTCCAGGTGACTTTCAAAATCAAAGCAAATTTATTTTAATTTCTTATCATCAATCTGCATTAGTTTAATGGCTATAAGATACAGCCAAAATATATTGCAATAATAGCTTTACGTCTTATAGGATAAGCATGTGTCAGTGATACACATTGCTCCGGAGTGATTTTAGCCTATTCTTGCAAATAGATTTTACTCCAGGTTAGCCAGATGGCGCTCGCTCACCTCAGTATTTATATACTGATGCATATTCTCAATTGGATTGAGATTAGGGCTCTGACTGGACTACACATTTTTGTTCTTGAGTCACTCTGGTGTGAGTTTGGCCTTGTGTTTAGGATCATTCTCCTGCTTAAAGATGAACTTTCATCAAAGCGTCACCTGCAGCCCTTTCACATGGTGGTCTAAATTTCACCCACACCCCCAGACCTGGAGGCAGACAAGGAGGTGGGGTTGGACTACTTCTCTCCCCACAGTGCACGTTCACAGTTCTACCAAATGTCCCATTACTCACGTTCACATCTTTTGAAGTTCATACTGTTAGGATTTTTAACCCATTTTCTTTGCATGTTGCTGTCATCTATCACCCCCTGGACCACACCAACAATTTATTGAACACTTCTCTGCATGGTTCCCTCACTTCTTATCCTTTGACATCCCCACCATCTTTATGGGTGATTTCAACATCCCTATTGCTAATCCACGTTCCAATGCCGCTTACAAACTACTCTCTCTAACATCCTCACTTGACCTCTCCTACTCATTGGGATGGCCACTGTATTGATCTTGTTTTCTCTAGACTATGCTCAGTTTCTGATTTCCTTAACACTCTTTTGCCCCTCTCGGATCATCACCTTATTAGCTAATTGCTCACCCCCAGTTCTTTACCCTCCCCAGTGTCAAACCTCCTCACACCCGCAGGAATATTATTGATTTTCAACAGTTTCCCACCTCTATTAAACACTTTCTCTCCCCAATTTCTACATTCTCCACACCTGATAAGGCAGTACCTCATTTTCACCAAACCCTAGCAACTGCCCTTGATCAAGTTTCTCCAGCGACTCTGCATACACTGCGTAGACTTTGATGCCAACCGTGGCACACTAAAGTAACATGAACTCTACAAAAATGTTCTCGTAAAGCAGAACATCACTGGCGTAAATCTTGTACCGCTAATGATTTCATCACCTATACTGCTATCTACCACTCTTATCGAAATGCTCTGGACACTGCAAAACAAACTTACTTCCAATCTACAATCTATGCTAAGGCTTCTAACCTCAAAAGCCTTTTTAACACATTTAAATCTCTTCTAAGCCATCCCAAACCCATCAGTGTCCAAGATCTTGCTTCTTATTTCAAGGACAAAATAGATAAGCTCAGACTTTAAATGGCCTCATCTCACTCAACAAGCAGTCGGCTCAATTCTTTAGTAGCACCCTCTGACACTCTTCAATGATACCACAAATGAAGAGGAAGTTTTCACTCTCTTCTCATCTTCCTACTCTACCTCCTGCCCTCCTGATCCCATACCCTTACAAATTGGTAGGTCCTTGTCTCCTGTACTCATTCTACCTCTAGCTAAAATCTGTAATCTCTCTCTCTCTCTACTGGTATTTTTCCATCACTATTCAAGCATGCAGTGATTACCCCTATTTTGAAAAAACTAAATTCTGACCCAAACTCTCTCTCAAATTACCGCCCCATCTCTCAGCTCCCATGCCCCTCCAAGCTTCTCGAAAGAATAGTCTACACTCGCTTCACATACATTCATACAGCAAACAACCTACTGGATTCCCTTCAGTCAGGCTTTCACTCTCAACACTCCACAGAGACTGCGCTGACCAAGGTTGTCAATGATTTGATTACAGCAAAAACTGAACGCCACTACTCTCTTCTAATTCTCCTGGATCTCTCTGCTGCATTTGACACAGTTGATCACTCTCTCCTCATACAAATGCTAGAATCCATAGGTCTTGAAGGCACTGTCCTATCCTGGTTCTCATCCTACCTATCTAATCGTTCTAGCAGTGTTAATTTCTCTGGATCCACCTCTGCTCCACTTCTTTTAACAGTTGGAGTACCACAAGGCTCAGTCCTAGGTCCTCTGCTATTCTCTATCTACATCACTTCTCTTGGAAAACTAATAAGCTCCTTTGGATTTCAATATCATCTCTATGCGGATGATACACAAATCTATCTATCCTCTCTCCTGATCTCTCACCATCTGTGTTGTCTCGTGTTACTGACTGTCTTTCTGCCATTTCATCTTGGATGTCTTCCCGCCAACTCAAACTCAATCTTTCAAAAACTGAATTAAACATATTCCCACTAAAAAACAGAAGCTTCCTGCCTGACATTTCTATTAACAACATGACCATAAATCCCACCCGCAAGCTCGCTGCCTAGGTGTAATCCTTGACTCGCAACTATCCTTTGTCACTTCAACGACTCTATATCTAAATCATGTTACATACATCTAAAGAACATTTCCAGAATACGCACATATCTCACACAAGACACTGCAAAAACCTTAATTCATGCACTCATCTCCCACATCGACTATTGCAATTCCCTCTGGTCTTCCCAAAATCAGACTTGAACCCCTATAATCTAATTTGCACACAGCAGCTAGATTGATTTTCCTTGCAAACTGTTCTTCCATTGCTGAGCCACTCTGTCAGACTCTACATTGGTTGCCTGTTTTTCAATGAAGCCAATATAAAATTCTTCTTCTAACATACAAGACCGTCAACACCGACATTGCACCAACATACTTCTCCTCACTTGTCTCAAAATATTTTCCAACTCGACACTTCCGTTCTGCACAAGATCTACGTCTCTCTTCCACTCTCATCACATCCTCCCATTCCCGGTTACAGGACTTTTTTCAGGCTGCACCAACTTTGTGGAATTCCCTCCCTCGCACAATTAGACTGTCCTCTAGTCTTCAAACCTTCAAGTATTCTCTGAAAACCCACCTCTTCAGACAAGCTTATGATATTCCTCAACCAGCATCTTAATCTCCCTAGGTTACCCTATTATCACCCTCTACACAGCCAACACAGTGGGTGGCTGGCCCCTCCTCCCAGACCACCCACCTTCCTTACTGTGACTGGCTGTTGATATGAGGGAAGGGAGGGAGGTTATCTTAATAGTACATGGGTTAGAGGTAGGCTATTAATTTAATGGTGGAATTTAAAATTTAATGGGACCTTTTAATTCAATGCTGGGGTTGTTTGGGGCTATTAATTGAATGTGGGGCTGAGTTTGGGGAGGAGGACTATTAATTAAATGTGAATATTAATTATTTAATACCAGGGATGGTTGTGGGAAATGGTTATATTAAACGTAAAAGCTATTAAGTTATTGTTTGGAGGGAGGGAAATACGTTTCTTTTTTTAATGGGAATACTATTACTTTAATGTATGGTATTGGTAATAATGGTTGGAGCGATATAGGTCTATTATTAAATGTGGGTGCTATTTTGATTTAATGCCTGGGATGGTTGGAGTTTTCTACATTTCATGTACTCAGTTTCTTTTCCAAATAGGGCCCCCAACATTCCAGGATCCAGACAAGCAGCAGCCACAGGTAGTGAAAGTGACAAGAACAGGTAGGAGAAAGCAGGACAGTCTGCCAACTGTCCGGAACCTTGTAGAGCAGCCCTGAATTTGGGCGTCTGTCTCGCTTAGTCAGGATTTTATCCGACAACAAGGACAGTTGAGAGGTTTGTCCCGCTTCACACTGTTCTGCTCGTGATGGCAGAGCTGCGTGTACCTAACAGTAGTGCACACAGTTTTGCCTGTGTATTTGTCTAAAATGTATCTAAAATAACCCCCTGTCTTAAGTGCCCCAAGCCCCCCAGAGCCTTATTCCAGCTCTGGTGATTCCATTACATTACCTGCATTCTGCCATTGCACTGACAATGTCATTAACCGGAAGGTCCTTTGCACTTACTATATCACCAGAAAGGCCTTGGAATAGCTCTCCATTTCACTTATGTCACTGTCTGCCATCCCTTCCAGCACTATTATCAATTCAAACCACCACCAATCACTGACAAGGGCGCACGCAGGGGGGGTTTCTGAGTCTCCAGAAACCCCTCCCCTCCGCTATTGAAGTGCTCCACATATTGGCACTGTGCTATACAGCAGCCATGGTGCTGTCAAAGAAGCGTCCGGGGCGGTGCTGTATTGTATACAGCACCGCCGCGGACGCTTCTTTGACAGCGCCGCGGCTGCTGTATAGTACAGCGCTACCAAAACAGAGCTGCTGCGCATGCGTGTTTTTTTGGTTTATTTTTAATGCAATTTTTCAAACACACAGTACACATTATTATATATTAAACTGAGAAGTTTGGCTGGTAGTTTGAATCTCATGACATCAGGGGACGATGCAACAGTTCAGTGAGGTGCTCATATGCTGCTCTAATGTAAGGATGTGTTAGTAGGCAACTAAACAAGTTTGAGCACAGAGGCATAAACCTGTCGCAGATAATGCAAAAGGATTCATGTCTTTTTATAACACAGTACTAGCAGCTTTTCCCCCTGCATTGCTTTAGAAATGAGCCACTGTGTCTTAAGTCATCACATCTAGGTTTTCCTGAATGTTACTACAACCAAATTGTAGTAGTTCTAAACCCCGCCTACTTTTGTGTTGGCCCTACCTACCGTTGATTTGGTCCCGCCCACGAGGCCACTTCAATAATTTTTTCCAGGGCCATTTTAAGTTCCCAATCCGCCCCTTATGATGATGATGATGATGATAATGATGATGATGATGATGATGATGCATCAGTATTTTTACCAGACTGAAACAGTATTTTCATGTATTTTGCACCATCAATTCTTCCTTCTATTTTATCAATGCCTGCTGATGAAAAGCAGCCCATCTAGTTCTCATCTGACCACAAAATCATATCCCACACTGCAACTGGATGTTTTTCTGCAAACGCCAGACACAGTTCATTTTATTAATGCTTATTTTATGGAACCCTCCTATAGAGGCCAGAGTTATCCAGAGCTCTTGATATGGTTGAGTGGTGCACCTTTCCTCCAGCCTCAACCCCTGAACTCTGATGCTCCTTCAAAGTGATCGATGGCCTCTATGGCTTTTCTCACTAGTCTTCTTAGCACAGAGAGACTGATGGACTGCAATTCTAGTGGTCTCCCCCTCCTGATAACTGAACCAACATTGTCCACATGGACATCCAAACATTTGGATATTGTGTTGTGCCCTCTTCCTAATTTGTGCACGTGTATTACTTTAACTTCTTTGGGACGTTGTTTAGTCTTAATTTTCACAACTGTACTTCAGATTTAAAACCTCAATAATGATCTCTTAACCCTGGTGTTTTTATCTAGAAAAATGTGGTAGTTATTTTAATTATTTCCCTTGTGAAGGCCAATTATAAGGGGGTTGTGTCCTATTGTGGCAATTGTTCTTCACAACACAAGGATTAAATACTTAAATTAAACATATTTCATTTTTAAGTTTCTTAAAATGCTTTTTGTAAAACAAAAACAATGTTGCATTAAAAAAAAAATAATTTGGGGGCTTAAAATCTGTCCCGCCTGTAAATTACTAATACAACAACTGAAAAATTACTTGGAGCCGTGGCGGAACTACCATTGATGTGGCAGGAGCGGTGCACTGGGGCCCCTGGAGATAATGGGGCCCGCTGAATGGCAGATGCACATGATTGGGGATATGGGTTTGTACTCCCCATCTCCCTGCAACGAGGCCCACAGCTCACTAGTTCCGCCTCTGCTTGGAGCCACTTGTGGGACATTACAAAAGTTAATGGCTGTAATTCCAAATATCAATTAGTATGTATATATTGTTGACAGTGTTATAATATATAGTGAATAAACTTGTATTTTAAATTTTATGGTGCTGTAAACAGAATCTGTCATCTGAAAACATGATATGCTAATATGCATTTTAATATTCAACCAGTATAAAAAAAAAGTTTGGCTTTGTAGCTAAATTAATGTATTTTCATGTCATTCGCTGATTTATTTTGGGTCCCCTCCAAATTCCCCATGAGCAGTGTCATATAGATGATGCCATTGAAAATTGATTTAATTCTTGCACAACATTGAAAATACAGCTGTAATAGCTTAAATTGCGCACTGATATTGCATACTATGAACTGAGCAAGCTAGAGAACCTGATGGCTGCTGTGACCGTTAGGGACTTAAATATGCAATGCACCCATGTGTGCTGTGCTGCTCCAAGACATCATTTTCACAAGGTGAAAGAACCACATTTTTTCTATTATTATTATTATTGATAGCCATTGATCAATATTTTGGTCTGCCAGGTTTCTTCAGCACAACACAAATGTAATATTTTCTGACATATATTGATTCCTCTCCCTGAGGAAATCCACAGGAGAAATAATGAAAGAAAGACCTATTTTACAGAGCTGAACCTTGATCATGTATTTTGCAACTTTATAACCGGACTGTCAGGTTTTTTAAATTACATGATGGAGGGCTTGAATAATACCAATGGCACAAGAAGCATGTTACGGTTTCTGCAATCCCTGTGAGTGTACAGTATGTAGGTATGGTAATTTATACGACAGCGTTTGGAGACCTCATTCACAATTTCTTCATAACAACACCTGGCGGGGAGCAGTTTAGCTGGTCCCAGAAATGGAACCCTATTCCATGAATAAAATCTGACATCTATACACTGACAGTGGTATCTTCCAAGCTGTGCAATTTATTTGTAGAACACATAGATCCACAACCAGTGTCGGACTGGCCTGCCGGGGAGCCGGGGTATCCCCCGGGAGGCCCTGTTGCCTGATAACCCCGCCCTCTTTGTTGGTGAGGCAGAGCAGAGAATTACCGAGTTGCGGTCAGTCTACATATGAAACGGAGACTGTCAAACTAATCCCTGCCTACAGCCAGCACGTGAGAACACTTCCTGCTCCTGAGACAGAGAGAGGCAGAAATGCTTCACAGTGACACAGATCTCAGATTACTCCTTCTGCTGTAGTTGCAGGCGTCCTGTAGTCATAAAGTTGCCATCCTAACTGCAGTGTGAGTCCGTGTAATCAGTAAGTAATAAATCGTGCAAACTTCTCTAGAGCTCTCCACTGTGTGACCTCGGAGGGAGGGAGATAAATTAGAATGGCTTCATTGCAATATACGTCTTCAGTGCCTCTATAAAAGGATCCTATTGCAGCTGACCAATGAATGGATTCCTAATAAACTAGTAACCAAATTCACTGTTTATATCATGTTCCATGTTTATTTGTTTTCAATCAATTGTGGGACTCTATTCCCTATAGAAGCATATCTTAATCAGAATAAAACACATTCAGACAGTTAGGTCCTTATAGGATTGCATCTGCTATATGCTTTAATATTAATGTTTTGCTTTTGTCCTTTGTAGTGGCATTGGATTATTATTGAGTGTACATTTTGTGGGTAGATCATTTTTTAGAGTCCTGTTTTTATTTGCCAGTGTCTAGAGTGTAATTAGATTTATGTAATATTTTAAATGTGCATATATTTTTATGCTAATAATTTTGTGGTCTCCATAGTGCTTCATGGATATATTAATTTTTAGTCTATACCCTTATATTGTGGTTTTCATATGATGAATGGTTGATCTCTAGTACTGTAGTATAGCATTTGTTTTCTGTGTACACTATGAGGGGAGAGAACACTAACCACAAAGAATGGACAGCACACAAATAGCTGATGATGATTGATTGTATTCAATTCATCCCTCCCCTTTCCCTGTCTCCCCTGTTTCACACAGTGCCCTCCATGCTGCATTTGCTCCCCTTCACTTACTTTCCTATTGACTTCTTTCTTCTCTTCTGTCTTTTCCTTCGCGGCTCCTCACTGCAAATGTCCTCTTTTTCTTTATGGACCATACTAAGGTGCTATACGTTGTCCTCCATGGCCTGACCCCATCCCCTTTAATGACTGACCACAACCCCTCTTACAGTTGGCCACACCCCATTGTAGTGGGCCCCTACCGCTGCATTTCCCCCGGTGGGCCCTTCATGTCCCAGTCCGACACTGTCCACAACAGAAATATGATTGCAGCTTAGACTGTATGTGTATTAGAAAAACAGAAGAGCAAGAGTTGTTGGAAGTGTAGAAGAGAATAACATATCTAAAAACCTAAACTATTTCCTGCTCTGCCAAACCATAACACTAGCCTCCAGTAATTGGTATGAAAATAGACTGTTTCACAAACATTTAAGTGACAAAGACATAAGAAGATGACATGATACACACAGTGCCATGTAAATGGGCTGAACCTCACCCATATTCTTCTTTAAAAGGTTGAATAAACTCTTAAAGCATTAACAGCACTGTCTGACAGCCACTGAAGGGTTAACTGAAGAAAAGGTGGATGGGAATGTCAACGAAAAGCAACACTACCTCTAGCATAAAAAAAAAACATCACAGGGGTTTCAGTTCATACCCTTCAAGCATTTATATTATGTTCTGCTGCAGCAGTGAAGTAGACAACACACAAATATATACAACACTAAAGCACCCACTAACAGTGTTCCGAGTTTGGGGCTCAAAAGAAAAAAAAACGATCTTCCAAGGAAAAGTTCTGAGAGTAGGATTTTCCTTTGCTTTTAAACAAACAAACATGCTATATGCTATATATGACGGACAACATCACACAGTTTCCACAGCAACGGATGCTATTTATCATAATCGGTCTTACCTGTAGCTGCATTTTTAGCTGCCGCAATCGGCTGACATCCTGCTGAATATCCTCACGCTGAGATGCATCCATGAGAACATTCACAGTCGTCTCGGCTTCTTGTATCCACTTCATGAAGTTCTCATGATCTTTGACCAAGGTCTGGAAATTTTTTAGCTCCTTCTCCAATGTGCTCTGTCGGTCACCAACCCTAAAAGTGCAGAAACAAAAAGATGGGCTTTGATTTCTACATTAGACATAAAAATAATTAACTGGTATTTGTCATAATGACCAGAAAAGAGTTTCCACGGGTAAAAATAAAAGAGACTGATATATAACATTTTAATGAGTAGACAAGGAAGAGACAGATATGAATCTGTTTGCTTTGCATTACATCCAGTTCAATCACATACACAGCAGCTAAAATCAGTGCTACCAATATTAACACTTGTCTATGATTAATGTAGTTTGTGTCTTTTTATACAATGTGGATGATAAATCAGGTATATTTAGGAGAAATAAGTAATATAGCAATGCAAATGCAAAAAAAAAGCAGCCCACACTAAAACATTTACTATATAAAGGAGAGCATTTATCAAAGGCCTATTAACAATAATGAGGGTACTTCCTTTTTGTAAAGCTTACCATTATCGTGTACTGTTTGCACCCATTTGTTACTGTCCACAGTTTGATGGTGATCCTAGCAACCAATCAGACACTTGTATTTAATATCTAACTTTCATTAGGCAGATAAATGCTCATTGCTGATTGGTTGCGGTGGTTCAGTGCAAAATTTGCAATGAAATGTACTTTAATAAATTAACCCTTTTCATCATCATCAATACCATTTATTTATATAGCGCCACTAATTATGCAGCGCTGTACAGAGAACTCACTCACATCAGTCCCTGCCCCATTGGAGCTTACAGTCTAAATTCCTAACACACACACAGACAGACTAGGGTCAATTTAATAGCAGCCAATTAACTTACTAGTATGTTTTTGGAATGTGGGAGGAAAAGGGAGCACCTGGAGGAAACCCACGCAAACATGGGGAAAACATACAAACTCTACACAGATAAGGCCATGGTTGGGAATTGAACTCATTACCCCAGTGCTGTGAGGCAGAAGTGCTAACCACTTAGCCACCGTGCTTCCATTTTGTGTCTATAACATGGTAGAGCAAAAGCGCAACTGATAGGGAAAAACACCTCCCATCCCCTATTATTAGCCTTTATCTATGAAGTGCTGACATATTATGCAGTGGTGTACATTGAGGGGACCATGATACAAGCAAATTACACACACTGGCATGGAACAGAAAATAAAGAAGGACTGTAACCATGTTTTAAAATTAAATCAGTATATCTATTTTATTATGTGAAATGCCTTATTATAACTAAACAATAAGAATTGCTGCAAGGATATGTGTTTACTTCTACTATTAAATAATAAATAAGTTTATAAATAGAAAAAACTTGTTCATTAATAATATAGAAGAAGCAATTGATATTGGTTATACAAATAAGCATGACACATTTATTTCTATATAATGCAAGATTTATATTTTCCTTTATGTTAAGGTTTATGTTCCACTGAACTAATGAATGGCCTTTTCCCATTTTGAATACTTTAGCCTTTCAACAAAATTGATTCATAAAATAGAATTGTAGATTTGTCATCATTATTGAATCAAATCTCAAAGCCCACACACATAAACAGGCCATGTATTCCACCCCCAAAGTCCTTCACTTAACCTCTACCATTTCCACTACTTATCTGATGTCCTTTAATATACAGTATTGTAAAGGTTTTCAGTCTTGCAGGAGCCTACTGAGACAATACATTTCCAATGACAGATTCCATTAACTTGAAAACATGCCCCCTTCCATTTTAGACTATTGCCATCAAAACATTTCTATCACAAAACAAAGTTCAGTGGCATAAGGTTAGCAGCTGTATACGCAACAAATATTAGAAAAAAAATCTGAAAAGAGAACTAAAAGCTATGGAAAGAACACACATAAAAGAATGGAAAAAACATATTGTAGCGAGTCAAAAATGTCCATGAATATCATGCTGTATGATATGGCATCAGGGCGATTTCATTAAAAGGGAAAAAATAAGGTCCACAATTGTATGTACTAGTAATGGAACCTGGATAAACAGGACCTTAAATTCTTCTATCCTAGGAAGATAAGAGGCAGCACAATAATGAGGCTGTTTATTTTACTCTAAGGCACACTTGTATGAATTACACAATATGCACACGATAAAAGGGAAATAAAAATTGGAGGACTGAAATATCTAAATGGAAACAAGTAAAAGAGATCTTAATGAAATGGTAGTGATACAACACACTCAGACAGTCAAATATAGGATCCATGTGAACTGTCATGGTGGATGGATCACACTGTTTTGTCGTAGTATATAAAAATAAACAGAAAAGGCATAAACACTTCTGGATATGCAGTTAAGGGTGTTAATATTGAGTGAGGATAATTACAGTGAAAATGAATATTACCCTTGTCAGTCGTAACAAACTGTGTACATAACACTGCTTTATAATTAAGTCATATATAGTCACATATATATGAGTATGATAATACTAAACACTCAACGGTAGCACCGAATGACCAGATTGTAGGGTATTGCTTTAGATTCACAGTAATCTGGATTTAAGGGCAGCTATAAACCATGTGTTGCGCCCTATGTAACGAGTCATCATTTAGAACAGTGTTGGCAAACCCGTGAGACTCCAGGTGTTGTGAAACTACAAGTCCTAGCAAACCTTTCCAGCAATAAGCTGCTATATATATTAGCAAAGCATGCTGGGACTTGTAGTTTCACAACACCTGGAGTGTCACAGGTTAGCCAAAACTGATTTAGAAGGTTTTATGAGGTATGTTCATATTTAAACTGTTACAATTCAGCTCTTGCAGTAATGACTTACAGTAGTTCCAATAGACCGACCAAGTAATACCTGACCAGTTACATTTACCAGCTGTTAATAAGGAAGGCATGGAGGTTGTGACATCATGTGAGGTAATGCACATGCTACGTGACAGACCTAATAGCTTATTACATTATTTCTGACCTCCATGTGTTTTGCAGGGGGTATGAGCCAACTGAAGAGATATTTGCCCTGACCACACTAAAGTCTTAAAGCAGCTGTTTGGGGCGGTATGGTGTTTATGTGCTATAAGGGCTCTAATGACTAAGGATGGTTTTGCACAGTAGCACTTCAACACTGTTTTTCCTGGTAGAAAACTGCAGCTTTCATAAGAGCTCAACCGCTACTGTGGTGACAGGTTGAAGTAAAGGGGGACCTTTCATCTCTTGACGCACAAGAGTAATTCAGCAGCTCAAAAAAAATGTAAACCTTAATTGCTCTCATGTGAGGGGTGGAGCAATCCCCCTCCACTATAAGCGCAAAAGCGCAGCATTCACGCAATTCCTTTTGATACCACCATATTTTTGATTGAGAGTGCCCTTAATTCTAATAAGTCATCAGTATTAATTTGAAGAAGCACTTTCTTTCCTTAAATTTATGCTAAGTACATTATTTATGGCATCCATGAAATTATTTATTTTGTCTATACTACACAAAGGGATAATAAAAAATGTCATTAAAAGTAAATAATTTGCCACGGGCATGCTATTAATGAAACCCTGTTCAGGAAACCCACCCCTTTGTGCTGCCAATGCTTATAATCACCCCTTTTAATAACATTTCACGCTTTTGATCAGAGCTGCTGGTTCAATGGGAATTGACTTACATTGGCCCAAATGGAACTATTGAATCTCATTATCTGACGGATTTGAAGGATATTCATAGCTTTGACGAAAAGGCGAAGAAATTTTAAGTGTATATAAGATTTGTATGCAACTAAATTAGATGTACAATATAAGAGTTCACAAATATTGTCTATTACTGGCATTTGAGGACTGAGGGGCAGATTCAATTGTCCGCAATATCGCGGCCTTGTATTTTTATCGTTATTATGGTAAAAAATAATGCTCAATTGTGCTTGCACCTCTATGAGGCGCAAACAAAAATAAGTGTTACTTCTGTAAAAGAAAAAAGTCTGAGCTAGGTGTCTCGCGCCCATTCCGAAGGCAGCTCGCGAGAATTTTTTTTTACAGTTGAAATCCCACCCTGAGTGGCTCATTTAGAGGTGGAAGTTTTTTTGTGTGTGTGCATCAAATATGAGAAATTATCCTCCGTGACAATATGCATAATTTATATGCAATATAACCTCCATTATAATATCATTGGAAAAAGTGACAGAAACACATCACAGCTTCAAAATGTGTTCTTTATGTATATCAGAGGAATCAGGAACCGGGTGGTAAGCAAAGCAAATGTTAATCTTGTCATTTCCATGACAATGAAAACTGCCATATGGAAATCACCTTTTCTGTTTTCTCATGTCCGCTAGACAAGAATCTCCTTTGTTGACTGAAAGAGATCCCAGAGAAGTGGATACATATCATGAAAGGCGTGTGGGAAAAGTGTTGCTAGGAAACAGGTGAAGATAAAAAGGCCCACTATCTTCTTGGTAACCTGCAGCAAATCTGTGTTCCTTACAGGTACATGCTGATAACGACCAGTGCCTCTTTCTGAGTTTAGTGCTGTAATACTGTGCATTCATGACTTAAAAAGAATTCAGTGGGAATGTTAAAAAGTGACCTATGGAACATTTGGGGGTACAGTGTAACTATTCAGAGGTGGAACTAGCGAACTGTGGACCCCAGTGCTGGGAGGCGGAAATCAGTACATGGCACCAGCTGCACAATGGTAGTTCTGCCACTGTAACTATTCATCTGCAAATAAAAGTTTATTTAATTTGGATTTTTATATAAATTAGTAGTACTATAGAAACACAATTCCAAGGCAAATACAGGTACTGCAACAGGTGACAAACTTGCATGCCAAAACTAAATTCCATTATGTCATGTGTTTGGTGCCTATGTAATTCAGTGGTAATAGCTACAGCTCAATTAAGCTTGGTTTATTGGTTAACTTATGGTCAAGCATAGAAACTGGGTTAATCGTAGCTTTGTTAAGGAATAATAATAATAATAATAATAATAATAATAATAATACACAATTGATAATTGATTGACAACAATATTTATAAATGAGCAGCATTTTACTTAATTTTGTACAATTACAGTGTACAGTGGTTTTCTTCTCTGTGTATTCCAATATACAATCTGAGATAGCTGTATATCAACATTACATATATTTCTAGGGATGAGGATTCCTATAAAACGGAGGAATAGTATACAGTAAAATTTAATATGTGCCTGTAAATGTTACACAGAGCGCTTGAGAAATCAAAAGAAGACACAATCGAGTGTGTTTTGCAATATAAGATTACTTATGTTCTATAATCTGCTCTATATCGATGTAATATTAATATGTCAGTCAAATAACCAGAGAAACACTAAGTGATTGTATTACTCTCCAGCTATCTGAAAAGACATACAATATAATACATGTAATAGCGCAACAGAAACTCTTAACTGGATTTTGGCCTCTAAAGAATGATATTTATAGATATTTTCTATTAAGATTGGGGTTTTGCAGTTAGCTGAGAGAAAAAAACATTTGATCGATTAAAAAGAAAATGTAAAGATGCCAACTCACATTCAAGAATGGAAGAAATGCTTTTTATCTTAATGTATGAACACTTGTCATCTTATTAATCCTAATTAATTTGATTTACACTTGCAATTTTGGCTCAGTAAAAATATATTTTACTTTTCCTGATAATTGTACGAAAACTAAATGCATTTATGAGATACAGACATCTAGCTTCCTTTTACTTGCACTGAACATAATTTTTGTGCATTTAAGAAATACACGTCAGTGCATATCAGGGATTTTGTAAAAGTGATTAAATGCTGGATAAAAGGGACAAATATTTTTTCATATATATATATATATGCATATATATATATATATATATATTTATATATATGCATATATATATATATATATATATATATATATATATATTTATATATATGCATATATATATATATTTATATATATGCATATATATATATATATATATATATATATATATATATATATATATATATATATATATATATATATATATATATATACACACACACACATAGTGCAATGGAATAGGTTTTACACATTGATTACTGAATATCTTAGTACTTGTATGTTAATTTTAATTGAATTTATTAAATATATATCTACTATACCAGTGCTTCCATCTATATATATTTCTTTTGACGATTTAATTGGAAGCAGCAGTTATAGTTAGGTACACTATAATTTATGACAATGTTTTGAACTGCTTGATATCATATAGCGCCTTATTTAGTTTTTTTTATATTGAGTTAAGAAGTAATACATAAGACAATGGCTTCAATTAGTAGCTAACCAAGATATATACAAAAAACAGATATCAAATGATTTCATGTTATGGGAACTTAAAATGTGTTATTTGTGCTTATTAGCCCGTCGTTTGCGGATCCTCCCTCCCCCTTCCCCGCCCTCTCTAGCTGTGCATTGAGCTTACCGAGTTGCTGTGTTTACTGTACTGTGCTGTCTCCCATTGTATTGTAATTTTGTTTGTCTCTGTACGGCGCTGCGGATGCCTTGTGGCGCCTTATAAATAAATATTAATAATAATAATAATAATTACCAAAAACCTTTCAATACTCAATAAACATGTATTTTCAGTTTAGTGGTTCTTTAACCAAGTGAAATACTGTTTGAGAGATTGCTTTCCAGTCAAATGGAGTTTGAAGTTTGAACGTGTTCAGTAAAATAATAAGATTGATTATATACATCCATACATTAAAATAAGCAAATTATTCTAGCATGTTAAACGAAATTTTGAGTATAGAACTTAGAATCCCAGAAGAATTTCAAACATGTAAAAAGATTTGATTTCTCTTGAATGTACGACATTGTGTCAACCTAATTAGTCACAACAGTATTAAACAAATATTAGCTGTAATTTCAATTTACTTGGCTTAGCCAGAGTAGATTGCTTAACCTATGTGAATTTTTTCCATTGAAATGTATTCAGAGGAGCATCGCTGGGCTTTAACTAACCAAGATGCCCAACCCTGCAAGACAAATTGTAAAAGATTAGGAAAAATCTATCTTAAGAGTTGGCTCTATGATTGCTAAAGAACTAGAAAAGATCTTCAAATATCTTGGAGAGTTCTAAGTAAACACAAATTCTGAGCTAAACAAGTAGCTTTTATCCTCTTATCTAACGAAGATCCTATCTGCATGTAGTTTGTATGTTCTTCCTGTGTTTGCGTGGGTTTCCTCTGAGTGCCCCTGTTTCCTCCTACAGTCCAAAAACATACTGCTAAGTTGATTGGCTGTTGACTAAAAAAGGACCCTACTGTGCACGTGTATGTGTGTCTGTGTAGGTATTTAGACTGTAAACTCTAGGGTAGTGGCAGGGACTAATTCGAATTATATATATTTTCTGCCTAATATAGCGATGTCAAATAAATTATTAAGGAATACTAATTCATTCATCTTCCCACGCATTCACACATACATTATAGTTGAAAAATGAACATAGATAAAGAATGACAAACCTCTAGCACCCAAACCTTTCCCATAACAAATTAACGTTCAATGATACAGGGGTGACTGAAACCACGCCATTAAAGGATACTAGCAGCTCTTGTATATTTTCCCATTTAATATGAAAATGCCAGAATGGTTCATGCATCTAGTCAGTTCTGAAAGATGATGGAGTTGTCTTCTCACTTATTGACCTGTATTACCAGTTAGTCATCCATTATCCAACTGCTTAGAGAGTTAAGACATGTAGCTCTAACACTGTAATGTCATACCAGGTTACTAATGTAGCTCAAGTAGGTGAGGTGTTACTCCCAATGCAGCTCTAGAAACGTCATGTCGAGATCCCTTAAATGATAGAGGTTCACATTGGGTCTCTTATAAACCATCATGTTGCCCATCGCTGGCCCACTAAATACCGTTACACTGCAAAATATGTTTGCGTTCTCACCTCTTGTTCATGTTAACCCAATTCATGTATAAGTGATCGCTGGCCTCCTTCACTTTCCTGGTGTCATCAGAGCTGTAGTCACGAAGCAGTTTGTTTGAGAGGTCATTGAATGTGTCCATGACAATCTCACCCCTGTGTAGCTCTTGCACTATTGCCTGCGGAGAATAAACAGTACTGAAATAGGCGATACAGCTGTAAAATAAAATGCTCATAGTATAAGCCTGTAAATACGGACAATTCTTTACTACTATGAAAGAGAAAACTATTACAGTATAATATGTATTCGCTACTACCACTATACTGTCACATAATTCAATAGAACTGGTGTTCTACTTCTCAGTAAATAACGTGTTTTATTTTTGTTTGCAAAAAAACAAAAAAACAAACAAGTCTGCCAACTGTACCAAAATAAATAAGAAAGACACTATACAAATTTTGAAACGTTTTTCTCTGTTCGTCGGCTCGATTCTCAAAAACGGTTTCCCTGGCACAAACAATAACTCTGAGCTTCTCACCCTGTAAAAAAAATGCATAGCTTTCCACAAGGTGGAAGTGACTTGCATTCTAAAGTGGCCACTGGCGCCAAGGTCTATACTGCTTACATCAAATTCAAATTAATTCAAATGGAAATTGCACACTGACACTTTGTCTTGATTAATACATGCATTAGGAACACATATTTATTATTATCATTAATATTAGTTTGATTTTGGCAAGTGATTTACTCCAAACTTATTAATAGATTTTTCTCATGGTGGTAAATAACACTAATTCATAATTTAAAAGTTAAGAGCAGTCTGTAATAAAAATATTAAGAGTTTTATCTGTTAACCTTTTGAGATATGAAGTCATCATGTCTAGTCTAACTAAAAGAATAACATTGTAAATTTAGTTGTAAAAATACAGGGGATGGAAGACTTAATACCACAATATAAAATACTGTTTTACGTAAATCTCATATATGATGTGCTAACATCTGGACAGTAAGACCATACCTTTTCATGAATCTAAATATCTTGGTCAGTGCTAGATAAATGTTAATTCAATATAATGTTGTGAGGACTCCCTCTACAGTCCAAAGGCAACAACTGCATGTCCTTGTTTATCAAAGTTTATGCAATAAATGTTTTCACAGCAAAATAAATCATTGTTCTGCAAAACTGAAAATATTAAGGGGGGTATTAACTTAAGACGGCAGATCTTGGTTACGCGCGGCTGTGCACATAAAGTGCCAATATGGTACCGCAAGATCGCGGATTTCGCTTCGCAACTCTATGGGGTGTGAAGGGAAATCCCCAATGTTGCGGTAACGGGGAGTGTGCAGCCGCACATAACTGCGATCTGCCACCTTAATTTAATAACCCCCTAAGGATCTTAAATCAAAAAATTAGTTTACAAGTAACCACATGACCTGTGACAGTCCAGTGTACTGGAAACATAAAATAATGCATGCCACTACATGATTTGCTGAAATTTCCCAATGCTCTCTTTGGGAGGGAAGGCTCTCTTGGAACCTGTCTGTCCTTCCTTTGTGTCCCTCTATTATGTCTGATGCATAGACGGGTATGTAAGGCAAATGTGTCTTTGTAGATCTTAACTTCATAAAAACATTCAACTATAAGAAGGAGCATATACAGCAAGTATTTAACATTAATAAATAACAGAGGCTATGTATTGCTGAGATGAATATTAAACCTGAAATAACTGAAGCATTTCTACATTTTGCTCTCTTTATCCCCTGCAGCAGATTGCCATATTATGAAGGTGGCGCTTCTCTACCTAACCAGGCAGACAGTGACTGTCAGCCTTGGACACTTGTAGACTCATTTAGAGTTGGACGTATGTCAATTTTTGTGGCGTAAATATACGGCTTTCCGTACTGCGCATGCACTCCAAAGGGCAACAGTATCATGATTTGTGCGTATCTTAGACTTGTAGCAGCCTTCGCCTCGAGAGGGAAAATGGGGATGGGCAAACATAGATTGTGTACTGTAAGAGTGTGTAAGTGTACAGCTGATATACACCGGTCACAAAATACTGCTGTTTTTGGAATTGGACGTATCTTAAGATTGACTCAGCATACACAGATAAGTATGCGCTTTTTGAAAAGGAATTTTTACACTTTTAAATGCATCTATGTTATCCACAATTTGGGAATGTGTGAAATGCATGTAATGTTTACATAGTTAAAAAAAAAAGCAGAAACCAAAGCAGCATATTCCAAGGCAGGACTTGACAACACTTGTTATACAAAACAAGGACAGTTCCTGGCCAGCAATCCATATAAAAGTGTCCCAGGGGAAAGACCCTCTCTTCCAACCTACAAAAACATTGTAATTTTTACAATAATGTATAAGGTGATTTTCTTCGCAATTTGCATTAACATCAATAAGTGCTGTTTAATTGTTGGATTTTTGACATTGCTCCATAAAAGCCATCTAAGAGAAAGAAACATAGAGTGAAACACAGAATGCAGATCAAGATGGAGAAGGCAGTGTAGAGAGAAGACAACAAGAGACAAAGATGAAAACACAAATAGAAAAAGAAGAATTGTTGTAAACAGGAAAACAGTGGAACAGAAAAAAAAAGTGGGAGAAAAAAGTGGATGGGAAAATGAATGAAAAAACCCCAAAAGTATCTAGTTAGATTTTTCAAGTAGTCTTTAAATCTACATAGACCAATCCAATATCTTTTTTTATATTTTACCACTATAAGCCATCAGAGCAATGAGTATTCACCTTGTTCTCTGCCAGCTGTTTGACCAATGTGTCCTTGGATGTCTGAGTGAGCGTGTACAGGCGGAAGTCAGTCTGGTCCAGGACAGTCTGTATCTCCTTCCTTAATTCATCCCACTTCATGCTGTCCGACAGCATATCTTGTAGCTGCTTCTGGCGCAACTCAACGCCATGTAGTGTGCCGTCCCACTGATTCTTCAGCTTCTCCGCTGCGTCATAAAGAAAAATACACAATGATTGTAAGAATAGTTACATATACAGAAGGTTCAACAGCAATCTAAAATGAACAGCTCAGGGCACCCCAGGTAGTTATCACTGCAATTATACAGGTATAAATTACATGAGTATGACGATGGCTAAATTCGTTTGTGATGACTTGAGCAATATCTATATATATCTATATCTATATCTATATCTATATCTATATATAGGCCAGCACACAAAGAACCATTGTGCAAATAAGAAACCATTTTGCAAAACGGAAAGGGACATAATCTGAGTAACAATATCACTCTCACTATGTAGTAGCACAGCTTTTTACTGCTTGTGTCCTCAAAGAATGACTGATGCGCTTTTGGTCACAATATTTAGTATGACTGCAAAGTCCCATTCAGTGTTCTCGTTACACTGTAAGCATTGAGTGATTATAATTAAAATGTATTATTGCCAATTCCCACTGCCTTTGAAGTCTCAAATAGGGAAACTGCGAGAAAATTGAATTCTAATTTTGGATTTCCTGTAAGACGCTTACTATACACTGGTGCATGACAATAATTCATCATATACACTGCATGGAAAAAAGTGGTTTCTGTATCAAGAATGCATAGAAAGTTTAGATTGCTTTAGCTGTTATAAATATAATTAAATTCTGCAAAAGCCAGCGTGTAATAGTAATGCATTGAAACAGCATTTTTAATACTTTGAGGCAAATCATTTCAGCTCTTACAGAAAGCAAGCAATTGTTAATTATAACCTGCCCGTCAAGTTTGAAAACAAGCCAAATAAGTACAAATAATATCTTGTTAAAACTTGACCTCTCACAAAAATAAAGTCCATCTCAGGACTCTCTCTATAATCTGTCAAACCTAGATGACAGGATAAAGGAATGGAAAAAGAGACATTGAATTTGGTGCTCATAGGTCAGGAAAAAGAATTGTTCTCATCTTATAACAGAGCTAAGAGAATAATGAACTTCATTTTGTAGTTTTACAGCTAACAAGCTACCAAGATACATGCAATGCACAATACATAATTCCATTCTATTCAAACAATATATTACGATCACATGTCAGAAAGCTGCTTCATAAAATCAACCATGGGTAATGCATATCTGAGTCAGAATACAAGCCAACTAGTTACAGCACTCAGGACAGTAAGGAGGAAATAGAATTCTGTGCCATGTGCTGCTGATCATCCCCGGCTGCATGCATTTATGGGTACTACGGTACCCCAACATTGCAGATTTTCCTACACAACTTTCCAGGGGCCCCTCGGCACACTGCGCAATAATGAATTTCCCCTAGTGCTTACAAATCACTGTGTCGTTTCAAGATGTAATAGCAAAGCGATGTTCAGTCAGCAGGTTATCAAGTCAGATGCTGCTCTCCAAGGATAGTTCTGTAAACACCAATAATGTGTTCTGGGTGCTCTTAATGATAAAGGGTTTGCATAGCTACCCAGCCATATTACTAAAGTCAATTAATCAGCTACCCAACCCCTAGTTATCCAGTACCATGGCTTGTTTTAATAAGCACCACCTACACAGAATATCTGCGTAGTAATATGGAGATTTTATTGTAACACTCACACTGCCATCGTTATTAGTACACTAATAACCATGTGAGGATTATATGATGTTCAGCTGTAAAACAAGTGATTCACAAACAGGTAAGTACAGAGTGGCTATCATGGCTACCTTGGAGCTGATGCTGGGAGTGAAATAGCACAATTAGAAAGTCTGAACAATGAGGCAGAGGCAGTTATGCTAAGTTGTCACCCAGCTTTCGACGGACACAAACCAAGGGAAGCTAATCATTGGCAGAAATTTACAAAATTCAATATTCCTAGTCAGGACTGGCTTCTCTCTTGTCCGCTGCCCATTTTCTCCCCGTTTTAAGCTTGCTTTAGTTATCACCCTCTAGATCAGGGGTAGGCAACCAGACGTGGCACTTCGATCACTTCTTTCTGGCACTCCGGAGCTCTGCAGCTGTCTTACTAAAGCAGCCAAAGATAGCCGAAACACAACAGTTCCATTTTGATAATCTTCGGCTGTTTTAATGAAGCAGCTCCATGTTCCCTTGTGGAACGAATGGTGTGTGGATGTGCGTGCTGAGTCTCCAGAGAGTATGAGGCATAATATCACACACACACATATATACAACTGGCACTCCTGGGCTTGAAAATATTTTTTCTGGCACACTGATAGAAAACGGTTGCCAAGCCCTGCTCTAGGTCCTGGTCAGTGTAATACAGGAAAACATTGCACAAATACATCGTAATACACGTGGCATTAAAAATACATTGTACACATGGTACTTTGCCATTTGTCGATACAGTGCTCTGACCATACATTGGTCGGTCCTGCCTATTTTCCTGGATGGCAAGAGTCAAGACCACTGTCCAATCTGGGCACATAACTAGGTGGTCACACAGAATAAGATCCAGTCGTTCAGCACTCAGGCTCAAACTTGAGGACTTCATTGAGGTTTGCTAGTGTAGTCAGAAGATGATCAAACACAGGCTGACAATTTAGGTCATGTGAGAGACGGTAGTAATCATACAATCGGCTTTTGCCTTTGTCTTGCCTTGATTGTGCTCATGAACATCTGCAACTAAGAGATCTCACTAATAGGTGGTCACTATTGTTGCTGTGCTGATAATAAGTTTGTTATAGAAGTCAAAAATGCATTTGACCCTCTGGAACAAACATGTTTTAAACATCTCAAGATCTCCTAGGTGTGGCTTGTGAGCGTCCATTTGTGTTTAGCTCCTGTAGAGGTTAACTAACTTGCAACTGTGTATTCCCTGTTTGATTTATATTTTTGTTTTTCTTTTGTCTTTTTTTCACCTTTTGTGGTTACATGTTCCCTGCACAATGTTTATATTTTACTGAGGGAATCTGTGCAGACTGACATTTTCATGAAATATTAACATGTATACTGCTGCATCTACTTTAGGTTGTCAGGCTTATTTATACTAAAGTTAAACATTTAGATTTAGTGGAATGGGAAATCCATGACCTAATTTTTAGTTAGAGGTGCATTATTCTGTGCGCCTTACACTTTCTCACTCTCAGTCTGTGGCTTTCTACTTGCTTGAGTTCGCCTCTACACATCATGACACTGCCCCTGTCATTAGCAGCCCTGTCCTCATTATTATAATCACACTAGTGGACAAGTCTCTGCCTCCAGCATGTAAGCAAACATATTCCCTGACATACTATGTGCTGCTGTGGTCATTCAAATTAAATGCTTGGTGACACGTTGTGCCCAACTTAAAATGAAATCCAGAAGAGTTGGAGATGAAGATCTATTACTAAATGTTGCACCAACCTTTGTCAAACGCACCTTAAAATATAAAATAAAAGTGTTTTTGCCCCTGCATCATACTTTGCCAACTCTGAACACCTTCCTTAACCCCCCTATTAATGGCTTATTAAAAATGGTTTTTTTGTCCTCCACCAACATTATAACACAAATATGTTCATGAAGGGCACATTACCCCTTGAAAAACATATACACATAAGAAATGGTTACAGAAATCAGCCCTGGTAAGATGAGACTGGATGTTAATGTATGAGGGGTACTTCCTTTATGTCCATGTAAATCGGAAGCTTCTCCTAACTTATAGAATTAGATGACTATTGAATGTGTATAACTAGATTATTTTTGTATTGTGAACAAACTACAATGATTCTGTAACTGTCACACATTCCAATTTTTTCTACACTTTCTTATCGTGCAACAAAACAGTATAAAGTACACAAAACAATACAAATAAAACTGACTTCATTATAAGAGGAACTTAGCCCTTATAAAATGTCAGTAAACATGTTAGCATAATTTATAGTGTGCAAACAACAAGCCTATGCATGTACTCTCTCTAATTAAAATATATTTGGTTCAGAAACGGCAACAGAATGGAATATATGTTTTGTGAATGTTAGTATAGGAGATCATTGTTCCACATATAAATGTGATACGACCAACATAACAGCAGCTGTTAACATTTTCCAACTGAGTTCTAAATGTAAAGCTGCCCATAGATGTTGGCAATTGACACAGAGCTGGCACCGGTTCAAGCTCTGTACTCCACTTTAGGGCATGGGTTCACACAGTGCAAAGGTTGTCCAAAGAATGTGGTTAAGAAACATTGTGTATATTTATTGTTAACATTTATTTATATAGTGCCAGCATACTCCATAGTGTTATACAGTTGTGGACAAACAAGGCAATAAAAAAATAATAATACTGGGTTATTAACAGACAAACAATGGCCCTGGGAGGAACTAACCAGTACATTATTTACCACAATGACATCTGTCAAAACACATTTGCAAACTTTTCTCAAGTTAAACTTTATATAGGAACCCCATATAGGATACAAACACCAATTCACTTTGTGTCAAAGAATCACTGAGGTTTAGTGAAGGCTGGGATTATGACATTTGTAAAATAATACTATCCATTCTGTCACTATCCTACGATTCTTGAACGCTGTGTTTGTTTTTGCCAATTGGCAGTCTGATATGTCTGTGAATAAAGCTACTGCTCAGCAGTTGAAAGTATATATAAATGAAAGTGTATACAGGTAATTGTATAATGTACAGTTTACTCTATACTGCGGTAGAATACTTGTAGCTGTATTAAAAAAAAATGTCTTACAGAGAGCGCAATGTTATGTTATAGTAAATCATATCAACAGTATGAAAAATAATACAATGCATAAAAAAATAAATAAATCATTTTAGGAGTATAAAAACGGCTGCAAATATCCTATGTAAATAAATAACTAGGACTTGGCTCAATGGTAGCAGGCAATACTGTAGTAGGAAGTTTTATATGAACATATACACTGAGCTCCACATTGTTATGGATGTATACAAATATTACAGTAAAAATATGGAGACACATTCAAATATAATATAAAGCACACAAAATAAAAAACGTTTTTTTAGATATCAGATCAAGCCATCACTGATAACCATCATCCCACTACTACAGTCTCACACATTCAAGATGCAAACCTTTCCAATGCAAGGAAGGTAGTATGATTGGATCGCCAGGCCATTCTCTCTGACATACAATCTAATCTGCATGCTACAGTTTAAGGCATTGGGCCAGAAAGGGAGCCTCCAGAGATGGACAAATAAAGTTGGAGGAAAAAGCTGGAGCTGAGAGTGCCTCCTGCTTCAATTTGTTGGAATACTTGGAATAAGAAAGTATTACAACTTACATTTCTCTGTGATAACTGTTCTGACATCCAGGCTGGAAGTTTTGTTCTTAACATTCTGAGCCAATGTAAAGACAGATTCAAGCTGTGGATGCCGCTGCTCCATATCTTCTTTTGTTATCTGAAAAGAAACATAATCAATATCATAATTATAGCTGTAACATACTCTTGTGAGACCTGCATGTCAAGAGCACAGTGGATACTTTGGCTAGTGTAAGTCAGATGCATTGAACAGAGCCACTTGCAGGATGTCACCACAAGGTGGTGGGCGCTCATATATTTACACAGAATATAAAACTTGCTTTGGGATTTTGTCCCTATGTGTTTCTTGCAAGAATCTGAATGCAGTTTTCCCTGTCTAAGATTATCAGATAACGATAACACAGAAAGAGGAAGTTCACCTTCAGAAAAGTCTTATTGTACAAGTAAATTTGCTTATTTTATGACCCGAGTTACAACAAAATTGCTGTTATGCTACAATTGCATTCAATGCACAAACCTCATCTTATCGGTTGTTATATCTAAGGACCAGTTTGTCTGGGCAATAGGATTCTCTGATGGTGGAGCTCCCATTTAAGAGTTTAAAGCACCTTGGCACCAATGTTGAACCTTAGCAAACCCCTTTTGTGCTGCAGGGGATTAAATTTAAAATGTGATATGATGTATGTAAAATTGAGCAGTATTTTCCCTGCGTGCAAAAATAATTGCATTTTCTCCTTTTGCATTACAACATGGTTTAGTACAAATTTGCACCATTTGGTCTGGATTTGCTTCTAATAAATGGAGCCTCATATTTATCATCTGAAACTGAAGCACATATTTAAATATTGGTAGTAGCCTTCTCTTTGAGAAACCCAGACTTCACATCTCTGCAGTATAAATACCCATAAAATAAAGTTCCACACATTCAGCAACTGACTGCAGTTAGAGAAAGGACATCACCTCACGCCGAATTTACAATATAGATGCAAGTAAATGAAAGGGACAGATTTATATTGTTACTCTGCTTCTATCACTGAAAATGCAATTGCACATTCTCTGGCTTACACTGCTTTTTTAATAAGCTTAATGATGAGAATGAAGTGTTTATCAGAGATGTATAAAACAATTACATGCACACCGCACAGTTATATGAAGAGCAATCCATGATAATTATTATAATAATTGCTATCTGTGACTCCTTAGCTGCACACGCTGGGAAACAAATACTAGAATGTAACTTTAATCTCTCTGAAGCGGAGGGGATTAATAGTGTTCTAACAGTATATTATACAGAGAGAAAAGGCTGCTTGATTTCCAAAAACCCTCCAGTGTCTCCTTTATAGTACATGGCTCACATCATTACATAAAAAAACAACATGATGAATGATGACTATAAGATTACATTACATTTGGCTTATTATTTTGAAAGCGTGTAGACCAAGTAAGGGTCATTTTTGAAAGCATATTTACATCACTCACATTGACCAGCCAGTAAATGTGTAACATAGGAATTGTAAAGCTGGCCACACATCCTGTCATTTAGGTAGCCACACTGGATGAGAACAGGTCAATTAGCACATTGAGCCAAGTAGTTCAATCACTTCTTGACATATTGGATCCTGTGCACTTTGAAGATGACCACAGAGAGGCTAACAGTGGTCATCTTTTGCCCGCACTTAAAGGATGATCCCAACAATTTTGATTAGATTTATTCTGGGCAATGAGCTTATTTTGGGGCCAGATATGTGCAATATTGGAACATGCCTAATATTTACATTTGTTTGGCTAAAATAAGGAGTTGGGTTGAAAATTATAACCTTAATACCTCTAGTATTTTATGGAAAGATATTACAATTAAAGATGAGCAAATCTCTCAGAGCTCAGTTGTGCGGCTATTTGCAATACTGGGCAAGTAGTTCAAGTTTTAGAGAATCAATTCATGGATCTTTTAATACTGATTCAAAACAATTTTGTAAGTTTCTTTTTTAAGATTTTGTTTATGAAAAAAGGCAATTTTGTTTCAAAGCAACATTTTCTTTTTGAATTGTAACCAAGATGTTTTGTGAATGTTCCGGTAGTTTTAATTTGAAAGCCTACAATCTAGGGCAGTGATGGCTAACCTGTGACACTCCAGGTGTTTGTGAAACTACAAGTCCCAGCATGCTTTGCCAGCTACCAGCTAGTTATCTACTGGCAAAGCATGCTGGGGTTTGTAGTTTCACAACACCTGGAGTGTCACAGGTTAGCCATCACTGATCTAGGGTAAGACATTGATTCTACAGAACTACCATCTCTGTTCAGCTACTGTAGCCACTGAGCTCAACTGTCATTGTTGTTTCAATATACGCTCAGTTTCTCACTGAGCTCAGCTGTGATTGTTGTTGCCATCCCTGATTGGCTGCTGAACCCTCTAACCCCAACTGTTAGTATGTTGGACCTCGTTGTGTCAAAGCTATAAAAGCTGCCTACTCCAGTGGTTCCCAACTTTTTTCAGTTTGTGACAGCCTTAGACTCTCCATAATTTTTTCAAGGCACCCCTCGAATATAATTAACGAGCAGTCCCGTTTTATCAGTTGGGTCAAAATAACGTAATAAGTATTTAGGTCAGGACAGAAATACTTGGTAAGTTGTTCGCAAAAATAATACACATAAATGCAAGGGAAAAGAATATTTTTATATATTTTTTTCAATTATATTTCTATCAAAGAATAATTTACAGCTACTATTCAGAGGAATAAAATCAAACAAAATAAAACAACAAAATAAAACAACAGCATGTACAAACATCATCACACTGTGTCCCTTCATTCTCACTCTGCCCCACCTTCATTCTTTTGCCCCTCCATTGCTGTTTCCTATCACTATTTCCCCACTGTTTCTTTACTTACCATACTTGCCTTCTTTCTTCCATTTCTTCTGTCTTTTCATCTGTCTTCTTACCAATCCAGCGGTGCCCGGGACCCAGCATCCTCCTCTCTCCTACCGCTTCTCACTGAATATATCGGACGTGATGAAATTCACGGCCGACATTCAGTGAGAAGCGATGAAGGAGAAGGATGCTGGGTCCCGGGCGCCGGTAGATTGGTAAGGTTTTTGTCTTTATCCCGGCCACAGCACTCCTGTGACAGCGCCGTGGCACCACTGGGAGCCGCGTCGCACACTTTGGGAACTGCTGGCCTACTTTATTAAACCCAGCCAAGGAGGGGTAAAGTACTCTTCACCTCCTCCATTGACCTGCACAATTTGGACCAATGGTTCCTTCCCAGTTTCTCATTACGTACCCTAGCTAATCCACATCACACACCTATGCAATTTACACTATCTTCCCTATTCACATTAACTACACTTCTCTTCAAATTCCTCTTTTCTCTCCAGCATTATATTTGCCTCTCACATATTATTTCCCTTTCACTACTTCCCTCCTTACTAGTCTGCACCCAGGAACTGTTTTATTTGCTGCACCCACTGCTCTCACTGGCCTATATAAACAGAAACATACCTCACACCCACAGATCATCCTCACATGTTCTCTTCCTCACCGTGCTCCTTCTCATGGCTGCTAATGACATCTCACCTAACCCTGGGCCCCATGCAATCCCCTATGTCTAGTTTGTGCTCCTTATACTTCAATTCCTGACAACCATATCCACATATCTCTATTGCCTTCTCTTCCATTCACCTATGCACTCTGTTCAGATCTGTTTGCAACAAACTTTCATCTATCCAGGATCTATTAATTTCTAAATCCCTCAAACTGCTTAACATTATGGAAACCTGGCTCACTCCCACTGACACTACAACCCCTGTAGCTCTCTCCAATGGGGGACAGCAACAGCCGTAACAAACAAGGTGGTGAAGTAGGCATTCTACTTCCTCCAAGCTGCACCTTCGATTCATACCCTCTGAACATTCCATCTCTTTCTCTTTCTTTAAATTCCACACTATTCATTTATTATCTCCCCCCACCTTCATGATGCTGTATTTTATCACTCCCTGGGCCCACTATCCCAACTCTGACAACTCTGCTGCCTGGTTCACTTATTTCAAACCATTTGACCTGATTACTCTCATACTAGTTGAATTTCAACATTGCCATTGATAACCCCACTGTCTCAGCTGTTACTATCTTTGCTGCCTCTCTGTTGACATTGTCTTCTCCCACTGTTGCTCCATCTCTAGTTTCTCCAAATTAGCCTTCCCACTCTCCGACCACAACCACCTTTCCTTCACCCTCAGCTTACCTCATGCCCTCCCCCCAGCAGCCAAATCCACACAGATAAAGCGACACCTAAATACTCTCGACCCAATCCACTTCTCATTTTTACTAAAACAACTTCTTCCTGCTATGACTACACTGTCCTGCCCTGATCAACCTGACTCTTTCTACAACAGAACACTCACTGCAGCCCTAGACAATGCAGCTCCAACCACCACTTGTAGCCTAGGCGACTTTTGTACAACCGCCTATCTCATTTTCTCGCCTCTCACTATATTCTCAACTCTGCAATCAGACTTTCGCCCCCAACATTTCAGTGAAACTGCTCTCATGAAAGTGATCAAAGATCTACTCAAGCAAAGTCTGAGGGCCATTCCTCCTTACGAATCCTCCTGGATCTCTGCAGATTTTGACACTGTTAACCACCTTCTTTTCCTACAAACCCTTCACTCCATTGGCCTACAAATTATTTCTGGGTTCACTTCCTAACTATCAAACAATGTCTTTACCTTTGGAACTCCCTCACCTACACTATCACTAATTTTTGGGGTTTCAAAAAGCTCTAATTTTGGCCCTTTACTTTTGTCACTGTAGACCTCTTCTGTTTTGAAACTAACTTGCTCATTCTGCCACCATGACCACCAATTTTCTGACGACACCCAAATCTTTCACTCCTCCCTGGACCTGCTGACCTCATGTAAGCAACTGTCTCTCTGCTATCTCCACATGGATATCCTAACGCTAACTGAGGCTCATCAGGCCTGAGTCATTAAGGGGAGCAAGGCAAAAAAAAAACAGTAAATCTGATCCTGGACAAACCATGTTACAATGCAAGGGGAGCAAATTAGTTTATTGTTTTGCACATGAGGAAAATACTGGGGTCTTTTTGATGTACTTGATAGCTCTATTTTTACACTGAAATTTAAAGTTAATCTAGGACATGTCCTCACATTTTAAATTCACCTCCCCCTCGAATTGAACATGGTTTTGCCAAAGTGCAAAGTTTCTCCTTTTTTTGCTTTGCTCTCCTTAATGACTCAGGCCCATCATGTCCAAAGCAGAACTTATCTTCCCTCCTACCGCCCTTCAAATCTCCCTCACGCTCAGTCTTCCAAGTTCGCTACCGCGGTGTCACACTTGACTCTGCCCCTGCTTTATTACGCACATCCAGACTCTCACCCTGTCCTGTCGCCTTAATCTTAGAAATGGTGCCAGAATACGTTATTTTCTTACCCAAGATGCTCCAAAACTCTTATCCATTGTCTCACCAGCTCCCGCCTTGACTACTGCAACCCCCTGCAATCTGGCATTCCCCTCTCCCATCTATCCCCACTTCCATGCATGTTAGATGCCGCAGCAAGACTGGTTTTCCTTCCTCACTGCTCCACATCTGCCACACCCCTCTCATATCTCCCTGTGTCCTCCAGTATCCAATAAATGACTAACCCTTACCTACAAAGCCCTCAACAACACCACTACTTTATATATCTCAAATCTCATTTCAAAATACTCTCCCTTAGATCTACCTCTTCCCGCACCTTGCCTTGTCTCTGACTAACTCCTGCCTTCAAGACTTCTCCTGTGCTGATACTCACTTCAGGAATTTCCAACCTCGCACAACTAGGCTTTCCCACAGCCTTCAAATCTTTAGAGGTTCTCTAAAAACCCATCTTTTTCTTGCAGCCCACCCTACTCCTACTGTTACTTCTCACACGAATGCACCCTCACAACTGTCCCAATCTCTACTCTAAGCCACACTTGCACTTCGTTCAGCAGTGCCCTCTTTCAATTAGAATTTGAGCTCTCTCATGAGCAGTATTCTACCTACCCTTTGTTTTAATGTCTGTATTTATTTTGTCTAAATTATGTGTCCCTGTTTTGTGTATGTCCAGTTCTCCCTACTGTGCAACGCTGTGGAGTTCTGTGGCACCATAAAAATATATTTTTTTATATAGAAATACTGACACCAATCTTCAAATTCTTTAAGAGAGCTCATCACAATCTTTAAGAAAAATGTTTGCTTTAAAATTTGGTCTCACAGGATCAGGTGGCATGGACTTACCTTCATACGTGCAATAGTTGGGTTAATCTCTTCAGGGTCGCCAACAGTGACAATGTTGGACTTAAGCATCTGGTCAATAAGCAGCAGCCAGTGTGAGAGTTCAGTGACAGTCTTATCAAGATCGCTGGCAGGTGGCAAATCCTTAACAAGTTTGGCTCCTCCTGGGAACTCAGAAGACGACGACACCAGCACCATTTTTTGGACTGCAGGGTAAGCTGTGACAATAGACTCATTATTAGAAAAAAGAGGATTTATATACTCACATTAAATCCGTTTCTCTGATTCCGTCTGGGGGACACTGCTTACCATGGGTTGTGGAGGGGAGCACGGGGAGTTGGCACCTAGCTAGTTAAACTTTAGCACTGCTGACAGACCCCTCCCCTCTACAATCCCCCCGCCTCTTCCTCCTCAGTTAATTTAAAAAGCCCCAAGGAGATAGGTCAATCAAACAAGAGGATACAGAGGAAAGGCAGAAGGGAGGGATCGCAGTGTCCCCCAGACGGAATCAGAGAAACGGATTTAACGTGAGTATATTAATCCTCTTTTCTCTTTCATCCAGTCTGGGGGACACTGCTTACCATGGGGACGTTCTAAAGCAGCCCCCTAAGGATGGGACCGCTCTGAAATGTATCCGCGGAAGCGAATACATTAAACTGATAGAATTTGGTAAGTGTGTGGAGTGTGAAGACCAGGTGGCGGCTCTGCACAGCTGGTCAGCAGAAGCCCCATTTCTTGCTGCCCATGACGGCCCTACCGATCTGGTGGAATGGGCCGTAAGTCTCTCTGGCACAGGACGGTTAGCCCTTATGTAAGCCTGCTTAATGGTTGCCGTAATCCATCTTGCAATGGACTGTTTTGAGGCCAGCCCCTTTTGTTAGAATCATATAGGACAAATAGGGAATCGGTTCGTCTAATTTGAGATGTTCTTTTGACGTAAATCCGGAGAGCCCTAACCACATCTAACTTTTCCATAGACTGCAGATCAGACTGAGAAGTAGATGAGAAAAATGGAACTACAATTTCCTGGTTTAAATGGAAGGATGACACCACCTTTGGAATAAAGGAGGGAATCGTTCTCAAAACCGCTCTGTCTTCATAAAAAAACAGATATGGTTCCCGGCAAGACAGAGCTCCCAATTCCAACACCCTGCGTGCCAATGCAATTGCCAAAAGAAAAACAACCTTCCAGGTCAAACACCTAAAATCTGCCTCAAGTAAAGGCTCAAAGGGAGGCCTTTTAAGCATATCCAGTACCAGGTTAAGATCCCATGGTGCTGTAGGCGGAACATAGGGAGGCTGAATATGTAAGACCCCTTGAAGAAAAGTCCTGATGTCCGGCAAATTGGCTAATTTCATTTGAAAAAAGACTGAAAGTGCTGATACCTGAACTTTTAGGGAACCTAAACGAAGCCCTGCTTCTAGCCCATCCTGAAGAAAAGCCAATAAGCAAGGGAGACGAAAGGAGGATGTGTGACATGTTCTATTTTCACACCATCTGATATAAGCCTTCCAGATTCGATGATAGATACGAGCCGAAACTGGCTTTCGAGCCCGCATCATAGTGTTTACCACATTGGGGGAAAAACCTCTAGCCCTCCAGAGGCTGGCTTCAACAGCCATGCCGTTAAACTGAGCGGAGGTAAATTCTGGTGACAAAAAGGACCTTGTAGAAGAAGATCGTCTCGTGCCGGAAGACGATATCCTTGGCCCACCGCCATGGATATAATGTCTGCGTACCACACTCGACGTGGCCATGAGGGAGCTATTAGAATCACCGGCCGGCCACCTTGCCTCACTCGTCTGAGTACACTGAGAAGAATGGGAATTGGGGGAAATAGATAACCCAGCCTGAATTCCCATGACATGGACATCACGTCCACCGCTATTGCTAGGGGATCTCTTGCCCTTGCGCAAAACCTGTGAACCTTCCTGTTGTGTCTGGAGGCCATAAGATCTACATCCGGAAGACCCCACCTCTGAACTAGAGACTGGAATACTTCCGGGTGGAGGGACCACTCCCCTGGCATCATCGCATTGCGACTGAGGTAATCTGCCTCCCAATTTTTTATTCCTGGAATGAACACCGCCGATATAGCTGGAATGTACTGTTCTGCCCAAAGGAATATCTGAGCTGCAACGCGCATTGCAGCTGCACTCCTGGTTCCTCCTTGTCTGTTGACATATGCCACAGCTGTGGCAATGTCGGACTGAACTCTGACTGGGTGGCCCTGAAGGAGAGTCTGGGCCCCCCAAAGAGCTAAAAGAATTGCCTTCAACTCCAACGTGTTGATTGATAGGGCTAATTCCTGTACTGACCAGAGCCCCTGGAGCCTGAGGTGCAGGACTACCGCTCCCCAACCTCTCAGGCTGGCGCCTGTTGTGGCTATGATCCATGATCATGGAGCAAAGGACCTGCCCACCGCCATGTGATCCTGAATTAGCCACCACTGGAGCGATTCTTTCGCCCTTGGAGACAGTGAGATCCTCTGGAGATCCAAGCGTAGGTGGGATCCTGACCATTTCGTCAACAGATCCCACTGAAAACATTGAGAATGAGGTCGACCAAAGGGAATGGTCTCGAAGGAGGCCACCATCTTTCCCAGCAGCCGCATGCACAAGTGTATTGAGGGGCTGGGAGAGGACAAGACCTGAGTTGTTATACTCCGAATAAAACCGATCTTCTCGGCAGGCAGGAACACCTTTTGCTGGCTGGTGTCCATGATGAGCACTAGGAAAATAATGTGTTGACACGGAACCATCTGTGATTTCTTTAGATTTATCAGCCATCCATGGCCCTCGAGAGCCACCAGGGTGAGGGATAAGTGATGACGTAAGCAATCCTCTGAGGAGGATTTGATGAGCAGATCGTCCAAATAAGGCACGACCTGAACTCCTTATAAGTGAAGACACGCTGCCATCACTTACATGATCTTCGTGAAAACCCTCGGCGCTGTGGAGAGGCCAAAGAGGATGGCCCGAAACTGATAGTGGGAGGACCCCACTGTGAATCTTAGGAGAGACTGATGGTCGCTCCAAATGGGAATGTGGAGCTATGCGTCTTTTATGTCTATGGACGCCATAAACTGATCCTTCTCCAAGCCGTTTATCACCGACCTCAGGGATTCCATCCGAAATCTGTCTACCCGTAAGTGCACATTGAGGCTTTTTAGGTTTAAGATGGGTCGAAAAGAGCCGTCCGGCTTTTTGACCAGAAACAGATCTGAATAAAACCCTTGTCCCTTCTGGTAGTCTGGAACCCTGCAGATGGCTCTTTGCGAAAGAAGAGAGGCGACACAATCCTGTATTGCCTGTCTTCTTGTTGGATCTCGGGGTAGCGAGGTTATGAAGAAACTATGTGGTACCGGGCCAGCAGGTCTATCATGTACCCCCTTGATATAATGCCCCGAATCCAGGGATCTTGGGAGGACGCTGCCCACCGTTCCAGAAACAAAGACAGACGTCCCCCCACTGGCGCCCCCTCCTGCAGAATAGAGTGGTCGTCAGGACGCAGGCTTCTCCTGGGTCTTGGAGGCCTGGCGCCTAGCTGCAAACGAGGATCTTCCCCTGACAGAGGAGCCTCGGGCATTTGGATGTCTACCTCTAAAGGACTGTCCTCTAGGCAAGGAGGTCCCTCGAAAGGGCTGACGAAAGGAGCTGACTCGAGGATTCCGGCTCCTGTTAGAGAATATCGGCAAGGAAGTGCTTTTGCCCCCTGTTGCTTGTGAGATCACAGTATCCAATTCCGGGCCGAACAAACCTGCTGCTGAAAAGGGAATGGTTTCAACGGACCTTTTTGATTCCGCATCTCCTTCCCAGGATTTCAGCCATAACGTCCTTCTTGCTGAAATAGATGCAGCCTGAATAGAGGAGGACACAGACGCTGTGTTCTGGGCCGCCTCATAAAGGTACCCTGATGCCTCTTTCAAATACAAAACCAGGGGAAGTAAATCAGAGTCCTGTAAGGCCTCTGCCAGTTGGTCTGCCCATGCTTTCATAGCTCTAGCAACCCATTTGCTTCAGCAATCTGCTGAAGCAAATGTGGGTCTAAAGGAAGAACCCGCAGCCACAAATATAGATTCCAGCTGGGATTCCACTCTGCGATCATTGGCATACTGCAGAGTTGCCGAACCTGGGGCTGGTAGTAAAGTGTGTTTGGCCAAACGGGCTACTGGAATATCCACCTTGGGAATACTCTCCCAGCGAGCCACATCTTCCTCCTGCAACGGATATAGGGAAGAGAACCTTCTGGGAACAGAGAATATTTTCTCAGGCTGTTTCCAGGCTCCCTCTGCAATATCTCTGAGTTCTACAGAAGGGGGAAAACGGATAGCCTTCCTTTTGGCCTTCTTAAAGAGACTTCTGTCTCTAGGAGTGGGAGGTCCAACGCTTGTCTTACCGCTAAAACCAAATCATCAATAAATTGGCTTTTAGAGTTTTCTTCCTGCTCCAAAGGTTAAACCTGGTCAGGATCAGAATTAATTTCCCCCTCCTCTTCTGAAAACCCCTCAGAGTCTGAAAGGACCATAAGGGTATTAGCGGATCTAGTCCGCTTCCTTTTAGCAGGCGGGATGTTTGGGGATTCAAGTAACTGGTTTAGTTTATCTAAACCCTTTATAAATGCTGCGGACCATGCCGGTTCTGTGGGAACAGGGGCCTGGTCCGTAAGTAATGAGGAAGGTCCTGGTATAGACGTTCCAATAGAATCTGAGGTAGCGGGGAGGGCCACATTAGATAGTAATTGATTGGATTGTAAAACCATCTGTGCTAAAGAGGAAACCGACTGTGTCAGGGAGGCCACCCAGGCCGGTTCCTCCGTCAGTGGAGCTGAAATAAGCTGTGTTTGTACAGTGGGGATCCCTGCTTCGCAGACAGAGCAGAGCGCCAACGGGTCCTTCTGCCCACATGGTAATTTTACCTTACATTTTGAACATGTGAAATATTTTGCCATAGGCCCCTTTCCTTTATCTGACATTTTTATAAAGGAAGGCACACCAAATACACAGGCTTAAATTGTAAAATTTAGCTGAGTAATGAGAGAGAGAGAGAGTGAGAAAGTGTACAGAGAATAGTGGAAAACAAACAAGTAACCAACTAATCTGATATAAAAGTTGTACTTGCAATTTTAAAACACAATATACTATTTCTGGCAAGTAGGAGATCTACAATAATACCCCTACTAGCCCCTCTGTACACAGCAAATACAGTAAAAGTGTGTTTAAATAAGATCAGATACTTAGCCCATAGGCCAAACAGGGAAGAAGTCCAACATCAGTGTCCTGGTGCCTGCTCCCTCTGATCTGTGTCTTTTTTCCCGGGCTTCTCCTTGGCGCCAGAAGTCTGGGCAAGTCCACTTCTCTCTGGAGGGCAGGGGATCTCTATGTCTTAGCTCTGTTAATGCTGTTTTTTTACAGCTTTCTTGCCGGCTGCTGTTCCGTTTTTTCTATTAAAAGGAAAAACTATATGTGGCAGAGTTGTGGAGACCTCTTTCAAAATTGAGGTCTCCGCAGCGGTTACCCCGATGCCCCCTCCTATGTATGAGGGGCGGATCTTGGTATGGCCCCCTTCCTCGCTCCTCCGCGGATCCAAAATGGCCACCGGCATGTATATTCTCTGATAACCGGCGCTCTATGCCTGCAGTGGCAGCGCCGGTTATCGGGGAGGCTCCAGGAGTGACAGCGGTCCGGTGAGACCGCTTGTCACTCGCTATTCAGGCACTCATTCTTTCTCCCTGTCAGTGAGATCCTCAGGCTCTCATCTGACAAGGTAGTGCCTGCGCTGCTGTACTGGGGGTGTGTTCTCTATAATAGAACACACACCCATGTCTGCCACCTGTAAAAAAAAAAATGAAAAAAAGGAATAAATAAAATAAAATAAAATAAAAGCAGAAGCTAAAACACTGCCCAACTCCATGGGCACCTAAAAAAAACTGGGGAGGAAGAGGCGGGGGGATTGTAGAGGGGAGGGGTCTGTCAGCAGTGCTAAAGTTTAACTAGCTAGGTGCCAACTCCCCGTGCTCCCCTCCACAACCCATGGTAAGCAGTGTCCCCCATGGTAAGCAGTGTCCCCCAGACTGGATGAAAGAGAAATAACTTTAACACTTTGAAAATACAGTAAACTAATGGGGAACTAATAGTTTGTTATAAATTTTATACAAGAAAAATATACATCCTTCTGTAGACTATCAGAATAGGAAACTATAGAAGCACGTTACAATTAGACACTTTAGCCAATGAATTAATTGGAGACATGTAAATGTTATGTAACACTGGGACATCCATGTGACAGTTGGTCACACAAAATTGTACAGAAAGGCACAGATCAGATGAAGGAAGGATATATTTGGGTGTCATCGTTGCAGAGCTGGTACCAGAGACCAAATGAGCGAATTAGTTTATGAAGTGTACAGTGAGAAAAACATCAACAAATAGTGAGAGTGGAGGGAAGGATGTGCCAGAAGACACTCAAAGACAGATTGGACAGGTAGGAAGAGAACCAGGAAAAATTGTGTCACAAAGGACAATGAGGTGAAGAGTGTGCCAGACAAGAGGGTGATCAGTTTGTTCAAAGTGACAGAGAGGATCAATAAAGGAGTATGGAAAAGTTATCCTTAGCCTGATCTGTAAATAGATAGTTGGTCACTTTTGCGAGGGCAGGTTCAGTAGAATGTTAGGGGTGGAAGCCCAATTGAATGACAATGGTGGTAAAAGAAGACAAAATGAGATATCTGGTTATACACAAGACACACCAATAGTTTTCCGGGAAAGATTAGGAAAAAAATAGGGTTTAAGATGAGAAAGAGAAGGAGAGAATGTGAAACATGGTTTCTTTATGATTGGTGAAATGAGCGTCTGTTTAAAGGACAATGAGAATGATTAAGTGAAGAGAGACAGGTTGAAGATGTGAGCCAGAAGCGGGCAAGCACTGGGAAAATGGGGTGAAGAAGATGAAAGGGAATAGGTTTTAGCTGGCGGGTTGTGGGGTGCGGCAATGAGGTGAGTGCAGATACTATGTCTTTAGTTTCGGGAGGGGGGGGGGGGGAGATAGTGAACGCCCAAGAATTTACAAGCCGACCAATCTAATTTCCACTACTTTTTTTACATTACAATGGTATAAATTCCAATTATCTATTGCACACAAAAAGTGATTATTACTTGAACCTACTGAAAGAGATTAGATTGAAAAAATAAATAAAAATGTAAGTGTGTGGTCAACTTTGGTTGGTGGTCAACAATTTAAAGCACTGAGTGTCATCTACAAACAAAGATTATGGGGTCTATGAACTATATACACAAAAGGATATGAATTCCAATCACAAGTCACACTACTTACTCTCACTCTAATTACACAATCTTACAGGATGCAGAAGAGATAAGTAAGTCCCTTATATAAGTTACCTGGCATTTGATGCAGAAATAAAAAATTGTGTGTTTCATTTACAGTGGGGCAGTATGAAAACAAAAGCAATGCTTACTGGGTAATACGGTCTGGGCTGCAAAGGTGGGATAATATAAATCCTGTTCCAAGTCTTTCACTCTCTCCGGCACTTCTCTGGACACCTGGACCAGAAAAGAGAAACACAGTTAAATGAATATCTCACTGACGTGTCACAAGGCAGCTGTATGCGTATCTGTTTTCATTATGTACTTCATGAACACACTAATATGTACTTCACTATCAAAGACATTTAATCATCCAAACAGTCTGGAAATAGCTTCTGAGAATTACTATGAACCAATAAGAGAAGACATAATCATTTTGCTCTAATCACCTGTTCTTTTCAAAATAGGAAAATTATTATTTCACTTCAGTATAGTAAAATTATTTTTTAAATGATTATGTATTGAAGTGTATTTAGAGTTAGAAAGATAAATATATCTCCAGTTCAGTAAAATAATTTTACTGAGCAAAGGTATTAAAGTATGTAACATTTTCCTCAGCATTTAAACAATTTAAGACCAGATGAATAGATTCCATAAAGAGCTTTACGGTCACTGGCTAACACATACTGGGATAAATAATGAAAGGCTTTTATTTTACAACTAAAACACTAAGTGAAATGGGTGGCACTATGGACAAGGGAAATTTAGTTATTGTTATGTATTGGCCAAGCTACTATATTTCAATATTAGTGTTCTCATCACTGTGGAACCTTGTGTGTATGTGATGTGTATGAGCCACTGTGGTTCTCCTCCCCTGCTCATTTGTTCTGTAAGACTTCATGTTGACAATCCAACTGCCTATTGAGGTGGGTGTATATCAGAGCTGTCACTCATGTTCTCATTCACAGAGCAGGCGGCATGAAATAAATACTCACACAGTACCTTCCCCATCCCTTCATCAAAGGAAATTCCTCCATCAATAAACAGCAAGCTGTCTAGTGTTAACTACATGAGTTTTAGCAGCAATTTTAAAGCTAGTAAAAAACATGTAAACAAGTAAGTGTATAAACACTTGAGAAATGCTAGTAACAAGCACATGTCAAATGCATTTTCATTAGTGTTAAAAAACACACAACAACAATGGGTACTTGGCCTAAGCTTCCTTCAGGCTAAGGAAGGAGAGAGCATGCTTGTGACTGGTAGAGTGATTGCCCTTAATGTAAAGAAGAGGATGTTATGGTAAAACCAGACCATGATGATCCTGACTTTGTTAACAGTCAGAACATGAAAGAGGAAGTAAGCACATATTCTACATAGTTAGTGACATGCACTATACACACGGTGTATGAAAGGCACATTAAAAAACAACCATAATATATTTTATATATTATATTATGTTATATATTTTAATTTTATATGACTCAATCCCTATAAATAAATGTGCAATTTGGCTGCTTATCTACCTAGTGATAGCCAGACCCAGATCTTTCCAGAGCCTACCATTAGCTCTGATAAGCAGCAGGGAAAATTAGAAGTGACAGTTCCCCTTTTAACAGAAATACTTTTCTAATGTTGACATTAGTCAAGAAAAGTTGATTTATATCAATAGTAGCCTGCGAAAACGTAGATAAATAGATATATTAAGATTTGTATAGCAATGGCTCTAGAAAGACATGAACCTATGTCACACGTTTCTGATGAAACATAAACAATAATCCTGTGTGGTAGACAAGCAGACACAGCAGAATGTCTCAGCCAGCCATTGCAATGTTTGTATAGTTTGAATATCAAGTAAATAAAGATCTGTGGGGCCTCCTTGACTGCTGAAAAACTACATTTGTTGTACTACCCATTCCCATGAAAATGATTGTATAACATTATGCATATTGTTGATGATAAGTACATAAAACATATGCAGAGGCACAGAAGCCTGCTGATGTTATTTAAGAAGGAAAAAAATACTTTAAATGTCACTGTCAATGTGTGCAGTTATTACACCGGGTGGCACTGCAAACAGTGTTCCCGCTGTTCGCTTGTAGATCATTTTGAAATGATCATAAAGGGGTGGGGGTTTGACACTTACTCAGCGCCTACATGTACAAACACGCTGGTGAAATTATCTTAACAAATAGACTAAGAGCACAAATGATACAGCCCCCTGTTCTCATACCTGAGTCCAGTTCATATTTATGTTTTGCAGTCTGGCAGAAAGTTTGTCCCTGTCCTGTGTACCGAGGCTCTTCTGAGCCAGCATATCTGGTGCTTCACGGTTCAGCCACTCCACTCTCTCGCTTTGGATTTCCAGATCTTTAGATAAAGCCTGAAAGGGGCACGAGAGAACTTTAGTTTTACAGATTCAAATATACTTACAAGAGTGCAAAGCCAAAGACATTTATATGGATTATTCAAAAAAGATTCCATTACACATTTTCCTTCATTAAATCCGTTAAAAAAACTTACCTTTTCTGTCAATGTTTGCAATAATCGTATAAGGATGCACTACAAGTATTCTAGAGCAATAACAACTGCTGGCAGCAAAGGAATAGGCTTTAGCCAGTGCATCTGCCAACCTGCTCCTTAATTAACATTTAAAAAAACAAAACAACATTGCAAAGATTTCTGCCAAAGTACATGGACTTGTCGGGCAGGAGGATGGTGTTTGTATAGAGGCAAATAAATGTGCCGGACAATGGGAACTGGAAAAAGAAAATACTTTTACAGAGCAATATTATTGAAATGAGATAGAGGTGAAGAGAGTAGATTTTAGGGGGTATATTTACTAAACTGTGGGCTTCAAAAGGTGGAGATGTTACCTACAGCAACCAATCAGATTCTAGTTATAATTTATTAAGTACATTCTACAAAATGACAACTAGCATCTGATTGGTTGCTATAGGTAACATCTCCACTTTTTCAAACCCGCAGTTTAGTCAATATAACCCTAGACCAGTGTTGGCTAACCTGTGACACTCCAGGTGTGGTGAAACTACAAGTCCCAGCATGCATTGCCAATATATAGCCGCTTATTCCTGGAAGGGTATGTTGGGTCTTGTAGTTTCACAACACCTGGGGGTAAATGTATCAATATGCGGGTTCTTCAACACCCGCGTGTTCAGCCTCTTCCGCGATTAAATTTCAAGCGGCGCTGCATTGTAAAGGGTTAACTTCCCTTTACAATGCAGCGCCGCTTGAAATTTAATCGCAGAAGAGGCTGAACACGCGGGTGTTAAAGAACCCGCAGATTGATACATTTACCCCCTGGAGTGTCACAGGTTAACCAAAACTGCCCTAGGTGTCTATCTGGCTATCTGTGTGCTTACATGGAACACCACATATATACATTTACCCCCTGGAGTGTCACAGGTTAACCAAAACTGCCCTAGGTGTCTATCTGGCTATCTGTGTGCTTACATGGAACACCATATATATATATATATATATATATATATATATATATAGCTTTAAAGTACACCCAGGGCCGTCTTAACAGCATTATAGGCCCCCAGGCAAAGCAGTGCACTGAGGCCCTACCTACACAACCACTCACCCACTTATGTACCATTAGTACATGTACGTTGTTTTACCCAAGGTCAGGAAATATATTCGCAAGATCGCATGTACAGATAACAGCCGATACTGAGGTCATTAGTCCACCTAAACGTTTTAATAAAGAGGGTTTAAAGGTTCTGAATAACTCTCCCAGAATAATATACTGAAAAGGTGGCAAGCCTATGGGGCCCCTATGCTTGTGGGGCCCCCGGGGCTACTACCCAGCGTGCCCATGTGTTAAGAAGACTCTGAGTACATCTGTAAACTACACACAGTGGAGGCAGCCATTTTGTGGTCTGTATAAATATTCTTTTATGAGGTCCTAAGGATATCATTTTTATGAATATTGGCTTAGCTCACAAAATGGCTGCAGGAAAAAGGTGCACTTTGAAGTAAGTATATCTTTTTCCTAGCTATATTTAGTTGAACAATTCTGAAATATACAGCCTACTTAGCTCTGATATTAACTAGAGATAACAATATAAATTCTGAGCTATTCCATTTCCTACATATAATTATTCCAAAATTTTCCTTAATCCCTTATATTTCTGACATTTCATGGTTTTTCACCTTTTCTGTTTCTCTGCAAGCTGACCTCCATATCTATATATTTTTTGTCTTGCTATGTATTAAGCATGATAACAACTATGCAGCTCCCCGTAGCTCTGTAAAATGTATGTTTCATTATATTGACAAAGTTTGCTCCATGATCTGCCTCAAATATTTGATATATCCAAGTTATACTGAATGTAACAATACACAAACTGATACATCTTAGAGTACTTCCAGAGATTACCACATGTTGTTGTCTGCTCTTGTGCTCTGTGTCTGCTAATATAATATTGAATCTACATACAGCATAACCAACATTCTTATTTTGCTAGGTTACTGACTGTACCAGGTTCAGTTTATGTTGTCACTGTATTGGAATGTATTAAAAACCAGGACATGAGGGAATAATTAATACAGGAATATTGATTCTGAATTTGTTCCCAAACTCAAGAGAGGATTATCAGCACATGTTGATTCATTAAAAATCAACTTTTCATGTGAAAAAGAGACCATAAAAAAAGCTTCATTAATAGTAGCAGAATTGTGTAATGTGTTAATAAAAGTTTGTACATTATTGTAAATAAGGCAAATCTGTGCATTTAATATGGTACAAACACCACAAAGCGAGGAAACCTCTAGCAGCCAATCAGATATTAGCTTTGATCATCCTAGTTCAAGTTAGACTAAATAAGTAAATGTATAATTGACCCTTTGGAATAATGTACATTTGTGCTATGTAGCTAAACATGCCCTATGACCTTCAGTTGTAGCTTTGTACCAGATTTGTACTAAAGATATCATTATATAAGTTTTATAGTCTTCGTGGGCCTAATATACACAAGCAGGTTTTGCCTGACAATTTGACATATTTAACTATGTCGAATGACAATTGGAATGTGTGAGGGCCCCAAAATGATCAATCAAAATCAGACTGCAATTGACAAAGACATATCAGTCCTATTTTCTTTCTAACATGTAAGAAATAAATGGACATACTACCTTTAGTTCCTGCAGCTTCTCCTCATTATCCAGTGCATGATTCCCTCTCATCACATTTGTGGACTGCTCTAGCCAAATGACAAACTCGTCCATTTGTCTCTTGTAGTCACTTAACGCTGGGCTTTCTTCTTTTAACCTTTTAAAAGAAACCAAATAGTAAAACATTGCAACGAGAGGAAATACCAAACACCCACTGAACACTGGTTGATATTAGTTTGGATAAAGCATAAATGTTCTAACATAAATCAGCAAACTATACTATTCTTATTAGCAAAAGTAGGCCACAAACTTAATATTCTATGCTTTAGGTAAACACTTTACTATTATGTGCAGTAATAGGGCTGCCTATATGAGTTATAACTATGCTCATGCAGCCCAATATAATACAAAATTAGGTTAAATGTTAGAAGATCAGAGGTGGAATAGACCCCAAAAGCCTTGGAGGATACTTCCAGCCTGCGGGCCAACAATTGGACAAAACTCCTTTAAGTGATAAAGACATATTAGAGCAGTGAACTGTCATCTCCAACATGAAATACCTTTGCTGTCGCTCCATGATCTCTGATTTAACTGCACTCCAGTGATTGTTCAAACGTGCGAGTTTCTCCTGCAAGAACTCTCCCTCAGTGAAGGAGAGATGTTGTATGATGCCTTCCCCGCTCTGGTTGAGAATAGTAAAGTTGAGCTGGTGGCTGCCGATTCCTTCCTCAAGCTCCTGACAAAATGAAGCAGGAGAAGAATCAGAGAATGCTACCTGCCGAGGCCTATAGCTCTATGATCCATATGCTTTTTTCAACACAATGGCCAATAAATGCACAAGCGTAAAATAATCTTCTTTAGTGAAGCTCTGTTTGCATTGCTGTGCTCAGAAGTTTTTTGATCTACTTAAACTGTTAAAGAAAAATGACACCCATGAAATTAGGTTTTAAGTTGGTTTCATTTAAAATGTATAGCAGAATAAAAATGTCTAACAATAGTAGTATCACTAAAATAAGGTAACAGGGATGTTTTATTGTACTTATACAATTTATAAGTAATATCTTCATTTCTATATTACTCTGCATAGAGAATTGTATTTCTTTGCATATTTAGATTTATTTACATTTACTATATTTGTTGCTATGTTAAGGGGCAAGGGCACACAAAAATAATTGCCTAGTTAAAATCCTAATGTTAGTTACTATATTTTACTATAAAGACTGCTGATGCTTGGAAAAGGAAATCTGTATGAAATTGTCAGTTTAAAATTCAGAAACAAACTGTTGCTGTTATTAAAGATTGACACTTCCTAACAACATCTGCAAACATGGAAAACACCAGTATAGCCCACAGTTTATTTCCATGGTTACACATGTTGCTATGAATTGTCAATCCTTGAGCATTTATCTGTTAAACTGCATTGCATTAATAGGTAGTTTTAGGAGAAGCTATGTCATGCATTAGGATTTATTCTAGTTGCAGTATCCAGCATAATTATGTTTATAATCAGACAACATCGTTTTAAATGGAATGATCTTTTTAGCTAAAATTAACTATCCCCCATAGATATTACTTAAAATAGTGCTGTCATGCAGCCAAGTAGCCACTTAAGTAATTTCTAGGGATACAGAATTGGCTAATGAAGATAACTAGACACAATCGACCCATTTATTGTAAGAGCCATAAACCATATACAGATAAGGAAATTTTCATTATATTATTCACTTTAGGACATCTCCCCTCAACTCCTTGTATGGTATAAAGCCAATGACATTGCATCAACAGTTAATCCATGTGGCACATTTACAGGATGTCTTATACTTGCAGATACCTTCATTTTTCATCCGTTTTGTAAGCTGTATTTATCAAATATTGTGTTTTTAATGTCATTTTTGTTAAGTGATTTTTTCTATATTTTCTGAGCTGTGTTTTAGAGCCATTTTTACAACCAATAAACTGTAGTGTTATCCAGTGAGGTAAAACATGTATAAGATAATGACATTTTATATGAACTCAGATATAGTTTGCTACATTCTTGTTGTAACCATCTGCTTAAAAGCAAATGGAGTATGTTATAATAGTCATAACAACAGTTACGAAAGAGTAACCTGCTTAACCTGCTATACAAAACACAATGGAGGTCATTTAGGAACAGACTTTCCAGTGTTAACTTATTTTTGAAAAATGTATATGTTTTTCCTTAAATGAGTTTACACATCCTTTGTGCCTTTTATGCAATTGTTACCAAAAATATATTTTTCCGTAACTTGGGATTAGTAAAAAAAAAATAAAAAAAAATTAATGTCCAAATATGTAGGTATTTATATACTTCTGTACACAGACACACATTGCTCCGTTTTTGCCAAAAAATGAAAAAGGCGATTTTTTTTCCCCTGTATTTGGCACAATACATAGACCTCTTAGTTCTTATAATGTTACATTGTTATAACACCTCAAAACAAAGCTGCAAACTTCTCAACACAAATTAGAGATCAATTTACCCGCTGATGAGCTTGTGCTTTCTCCAAATCCAAACTGCCTCCTGGAATACGGGCCTGGGCCAACAAACCCTCAGCTTCAGTTATCCACTGCGTGAGGTTATTGAGGTCACAATGGAACTCCCGCCACTCTTCCAGTGCTCTGTCAAAACGGCTGAAACAAAATACAGTAGAATGTAGTAATCAACTCCAAGGGGACTATTCAGTACTGAGTGATGTGCCCCGGACTGCCTCTGAAATGGTCGTGAAGGCACTCCATAGTGATGTAACATCGCAGACTTTTCTTTGCACCTCATAGAGGTGCGTTGGAAAATCAGAGAAGTTAGGGTACTGCAGTACGTGGAGTCTGGGAGTAGCAGGGAAAACTATTACATAGTTGCACATTGTACAAATAGGGTAACTCACCAGGCAGAAGGTGTCAGTATGTCACATGGGAGCTTTGTGTACCTAGGTCTGTCAGCCTCAGGAACTCAGCAGTTATACTCTCCATTTGCCAACACATAATTGGCTGGGCAAACACACACACTAGACAGACAGTATTTGTAGAGAGCTTAGGTACTGTTGTGGCAACTCAGTGTTTACGCTGCCTATTATTAACAGGCAAAAAATGTGTGCAAACCTAAATCTAACATACATGGGCACACAAAGCTGTGTGACAGAAGTTTAAGGCCGATATGCACAATGGACTGTTTTTATTCCTATCTCCCTTCAGTTTATTAATCTCTATTCAGTAATGGATCGACCAGGCACTAGAGAGGTGGATGACAGAGCAGGGATGGATGAGAGTAGAACATATTTTACCCTGCACTGTCACCTGTCCTTCTAAGGGCTCATGGTCAGTGTGTTTCTCCATAAATTACCTAAAAGCAAGTGTCTGCCTCTGTTTCGTTCCCCTATATTTAAGTATTTAAGTAATAGTTTGATATACAGCAGTGCACTTGTTTAAAGCACAGGGGACAGATTATATTCTGACAAACACGATGAACATATTTATACAAACACTGCCCAAGAAAAGACATATATTGTGACCAATGTAGTGAAGATATCTCATCGACAGACACAAGTAACACTACCAGAGTGTGGTCAAATAATAACAATAAAAATGCTTTCCATTACAATAACTCATGACTGAAGAAATTCACATGTAGGACCCTTGTGGTAACTGTTATTTTATAAAATATGTACAAAACATGAATGCTGTACTTAAAATAAGTATTTTGTTTATCTAAATGCCAGATATTTGGAATGTATGGATACATATGACAAAAAATTCTTATGCTGGACATAAACTGCTATCAGCAATATTTATCTGTCATCATTTTTAATATACAAAATTAGAACATTTCCAGTATCAGCGGCGTGGCTGCAAGGTGGACGCCATTTTTGCTCTCAATCAATGGAACTTTTTAACAGACAACATATTTATTTTGTGAAAGCGATAACAACATGATGTCAATACATAAACAAACTTTGAATACAACTATAAATGTGCACCCCTGACTTTGCAGTCTTAACATCAACAGTTCAAGCAACGTTGTAAAAAAAAAAAATCACTATTTATTATTAAAAATGTAATTAAGTCAGTATTGAATTGGGGTATACCAACACATCCCCACATGATAAGGTTGAAAGCAATATATTTTATGTAGCACCTACATTGGAGTATAATAAATAACTTCCTATCCCATTCTTCTTGTATTAAATATGCCAAAGAGGCTTACTCATACTTGGGGCCCTCCGGAAAATCCTCTGGGAAATTTAACCACCAGTCCAACCCTTATTAAACTAAAATAAACAGTTCTGGATGGAGTTCACTAAGATAAAACACCAATTTTATTTACCTTTAGTGGTGATAAATGGGGCCTCCTGAAAGCTCTAAACTCTTTGACCCCTTGTCCTAAGGTAGATCTTTTTAACCTATTATCTCTGTTTGTGAAAGTCCTATTTGCATAATTAAGATGTTTTTGTTATAACAGGAAAGACGACTGAAGGGCAGTGCAGGACCACTCGAGCTATTGGCGGAGTAGTGTAACAATAGAGATAGCTGTGTTAGCAATCACTTTGAAGCCAAGCTGCTTGATTCTTTCATTTTGTTTGTGACCGGGTTAAGCACCAGAATGTCATATTTAGCAGTTATTATGGGTCTTGAATCCCAAACACTGTGTAGGATATCAATGCATAGCTTTTACTTATGGAGCCAGAACTATAAAGTCTACAATATCTACTTAATAGCACCACATTCAGATTCTGCATCAGGACAGGTGCTTAATGCTGGAATACTTTTGTCATAGTGAACACCACCCATGTTTATGGAGAACCATCAAAGACTAGTCTTACCTCTTACGATCGTCGTACAATCTGTTGATCCGATCCCATTCTGCATTCACCTGGGTGAGTGAGTCTCCTATTTGTATGGTCTCTGGTCCTGATGCTTCCAGGATCACATCCGGTTGTTTCTCATGAATAGCTGCAATTTGTTCCCCAAGTGTGTCCAATGCATCTTTTACCTTCTGGAAGAAAGAAGCCTGTATATCAGATTGACATACAAGTAGAATCACAAGAACACCAACAAGTAGAATACCAGTAAGAAAGATGCCTAGTGACATTGTTGAAAAAAAAAATGGACAAACCAAAAAGAAGATTTATGTACTTACGTTAAATCCGTTTCTCTGATTCCGTCTGGGGGACACTGCTTACCATGGGTTGTGGAGGGAGCTTGGGGAGTTGGCACCTAACTAGTTAACTTTAGTACTGCCGACAGACCCCTCCCCTCTACAATCCCCCTGCCCCCTCTTGTTCAGTTAATTAAAAAACCCAAGGAGGAAAAGGCCAATCAAACAAGAGCACACAGAAGAAAAGCAGGAGGGAGGGATCGCAGTGTCCCCCAGACGGAATCAGAGAAACGGATTTAACGTAAGTACATAAATCCTCTTTTCTCTTTCATCCAGTCTGGGGGACACTGCTTACCATGGGGACGTTCTAAAGCAGCCCCCTAAGGGTGGGACTACTCTGAAAATCCCGCTCGTAAAGCACTACGAGCGAAATTTGCATCTGCTGATGCAAATACATTAAACTGATAAAAAAAAATTAAAGGTGTGGACAGAGGACCAGGTGGCTGCCCTGCAAAGCTGGTCCGCAGAAACTCCATTTCACCACTCCCCCGGCATCATCTGGTTTCGACTTAGGTAGTCGGCCTCCAGATTTCTTATTCCTGGAATGTATACTGCAGATATTGCTGGAACGTGTTGTTCTGCCCAAACCAAAATTTGAGCTGCAATATTCATTGCAGCTGCACTCCTGGATCCTCCCTGCCTGTTGACATATGCCACGGCCGTGGCATTGTCTGACTAAACTCTGACAGGGTGGCCCTGGAGGAGGGACTGGGCCCCCCGAAGGGCCAGTAGAACAGTAGAATTGCCTTCAACTCCAGCACGTTTATGGATAGGGCCGAATCCTGAACCGACCAAAGTTCCTGGAGCCTGAGGTGCAGGATTACCACCCCCCAACCTTTTAGGCTGGCGTCCGTCGTGGCTATGATCCAAGACCATGGAGCGAAGGACCTGCCCACTGTCATGTGATCCTGAATCAGCCACCACTGAAGTGATTCTCTCCCCCCTGGAGATAGAGAGATCCTCTGGAGATCCAAACGTAGGTGGGATCCTGACCATTTCATCAACAGATCCCACTGAAAACATTGAGAATGGGCTCGACTAAAGGGGATGGTCTCGAAGGAGGCCACCATCTTTCCAGCAGCCGCATGCACAAGTGCATTGAGGGGCTGGGAGAAGACAAGACTTGAGTTGTTATACTCTGAATTCAACTGATCTTCTCGAAAGGCATGAACGCCTTTTGCTGGCTGGTGTCCATAATGAGCCCTAGGAAAACCATGCGTTGACACGGAACCATCTGGGATTTCCTTAAATTTATTAGCCATCCATGGCCCTCGAGAACCGCCAAGGTGAGGGATAAGTGATGACGTAAGCAATTCTCCGTGGAGGATTTGGTGAGCAGGTCGTCCAAATAGGGCACGACCTGAACTCCTTGAAGGTGAAGACATGCTGCCATAACTGACATGATCTTCGTGAAAACCCTCGGTGCTCTTGAGAGGCCGAAGGGGAGGGCCTGAAACTGATAGTGGAAGGATCCCACCTAGAATCTTAGGAGAGACTGATGGTGGATCCTAATGGGAATGTGGAGGTATGCATCTTTTATGTCTATGGACGCCATAAACTGATTCTTCTCTAAGCCGTTTATCACTGACCTTAGGGATTCCATCCGAAATTTGTCCACCGGTAAGTGCACATTGAGGCCCTTTAAGTTTAGGATGGGACGAAAGGAGCCGTCCGGCTTCTTGACTAGAAACAGGTTTGAATAAAACCCCTTTCCCTTCTGGTAATCTGGGACCCTGCAGATAACTCTTTGAGAAAGAAGAGAGGCGACACAATCCTGTATTGCCTGCCTTCTTGATGGATCTCGAGGGAGCGGGGTCATGAAGAAGCGATGTGGAACCGGGCCCAGCAGGTCTATCCTGTACCCCTCTGACATAATGCCCCGAATCCAAGGATCTTGGGAGGACGCTGCCCACTGTTCCTGAAACAAAGACAGACATTCCCCCACTGGCGCCCCCTCCAGGAGAACAGAGTGGTCGTCAGGACGCAGGCTTTTCCTGGGTCTTGGAGGCCTGGTGTCTAGCTGCAAACGAGGATCTCCCCCTGGCAGAGGAGCCTCGAGAATTGGGCTGTCTGCCTCTAAAGGACTGTCCTCTAGGCAAGGAGGACCCCTGAAAGGACTGACAAAAGGAGCTGACCCGAGGGTTTCGGCTCCTGCTAGGGAATACCGGCAAGGAAGTGCTTTTGCCCCCCGTTGCCTGGGAGATCAGGGTATCCAATTCCGGGCCGAACAAACCTGCTGCAGAAAAAGGAATGGTTTCCACTGACTTTTTTGATTCCGCATCTCCTTCCCAGTATTTCAGCCATAACGTTCTTCTTGCTGAAATAGATGCAGCCTGAATAGAAGAGGATACAGCCGCTGTGTTCTGGGCCGCCTCATAAAGGTACCCCGATGCCTCCTTCAAATGCAAAGCCAGGGGAAGTAAATCAGAGTCCAGCAAGGCCTCTGCCAGCTGGTCTGCCCATGCTTCCATGGCTCTAGCCTAAAGGAAGAACCCGCAGCCACAAATATAGATTTCAGCTGAGATTCCACACTGCGGTCATTGACATCCTGCAGAGATGCAGAACCTGGAGCTGGGAGTAAAGTGTGCTTGGCCAATCGGGCTATTGGAATATCCACTTTTGGAATACTCTCCCAGCGAACCACATCTTCCTCCTGCAATGGGTACAGGGAAGAGAACCTTTTGGGAACAGAGAACCTCTTATCAGGCTGTTTCCAGGCTCCTTCTGCAATATCCTTAAGTTCTACGGAAGGGGGAAAACGGATAGCCTTTCTTTTGGCCTTCTTAAAGAGACTTCTGTCTCTAGGAGTAGTATCCTCCGGTTCTGGGTGGTCCAACGCTTGTCTCACTGCTAAAACCAAATCATTAATAAATTGGCTTTTAGAGCTTTCTTCCTGTCCCAAAGGTTGAACCTGGTCAGGATCAGAATTATTTTCCCCCTCTTCCTCTGAAAACTCCTCAGAGTCTGAAAGGACCTTAAGGGTATTATCAGATCTAGGCCACTTTCTTTTAGCAGGCGGAATGTTTGGGGATTCAAGTAACTGGTTTAGTTTATCCAAACCCTTTATAAATGCTGCAGACCATGCTGGTTCTGTGGGAACAGGGGCTAGGTCTGTATGAGAAGAGGAAGGTCCTGGTATAGACGTTCCAATAGAACCTGTGGTAACAGAGATGCACAACTGAGTACTAGTATTATTAGCCACAGTAGATAGCAATTGATTTGATTAAAAAACCATTTGTGCTAAAGAGGAAACCGACTGTGTCAGGGAGGTCACCCAGGCCGGTTCCTCCGTCAGTGGGGCTGAAATATGCTGGGTTTGCGCAGGGGGGATCCCTGCCTCGCAGACAGAGCAGAGCGCCAATGGTCTTTCTGCCCACAAGGTAATTTTACATTACATTTAGAACATGTAAAATATTTTGCAATAGGGCCCTTTCCCTTATCTGACATTTCTTAATAAAGGAAGGCACACCAAACACACAGACTTAAATTGTTAAATTTAGCTGAGTAGAGAGAGAGATATAAATGTGTGGAGAGAAAAGTGTAAAACTACAAGTAATCAACTAATCTAGATATAAAAGTTGTACTTGTAATATTTTAAACACCAAATAATACTTAAGCAAGTAGGAGAACTATAAAATAACCCCTACTAGCCCACTAGTCCACAGCAATACAGAATATGTGTTTAAATAAGTAAAAAACTTAGCCTATAGGCCAAACAGGGGAGAAGTCCAACAGCAGTATCCTGGTGCCTGCTCCCTCAGATCTGTTCTCTCTTCCCGGGCTTCTCCTTGGCGCCAGAAGACTGGGATAAACCATCTCTCTCTCTCTGAAAGGAGGGGGAACTCTATTTCTTAGCTCCCCCCCCCCTTCAGTAGTGCTGCCTCTGCAGCGATTCTGTGGTCCATATAAAAAATAAAAAGGGTTAAGTGGCAGAGTAGTGGAGACCTCCAGGGGAGGTCTCCACAGTGTATAATACCTGATGCCCCCTCCTATGTATGAGGGGGGATCCAGGTATAGCCCCCTTCTCCTCTCCTCCATTTTCCAAGATGGCCACCGCCAATGCAATATCCGATAACCGGCGCTCTATGCCTGCAGTGGCAGCGCCGGTTATCGGGGAGGCTCCAGGAGTGACAGCGGTCCGTGAGACCGCTTGTCACTCCCAATTCAGGCACCTATTCTTCTTATCTTCCTGTCCCTGTCAGTGAGAGCCGCTGGCTCTCATCTGACAGGGTAGTGCCTGCGCTGTCCTGCTGTGAGTGTGTTCTCTATATTAGAACACACTCCAGCTCTGCCACCTATAAAAAAGAATAAATAAAAGAAATAAAAGTAATAAAATAACCTACAGTACTAAAACACTGCCCAACTCCATGGGCACCTAAAAAAACTGAACAAGAGGGGGCAGGGGGATTGTAGAGGGGAGGGGTCTGTTGGCAGTACTAAAGTTAACTAGTTAGGTGCCAACTCCCCAAGCTCCTTCCACAACCCATGGTAAGCAGTGTCCCCCAGACTGGATGAAAGAGAAAATACATTTACTAATGTACCTAGATTTAGATACGAGATATTGGTATAATTAAATCTTCCAATATCACAGTGGTAATTTTATGACAAAATGCAAATGTTCGATATTTTCCTTGTGAAGAAAATGTTGGGTTTTTTTTTAAAGAAAACTGACTTTTATAATGTGATTATTGCATGTTACTTATTCAGTTAACTAAGAATTTTATTTTCTTACAAACACAACATTAAAAACAAGCTCTATCAAAATGTAAAATCTTGTACTGGGTGGAGTTTGCTAAGTTATCATGAAATTGTGAACCTGTTCTGCCATAGCCACCGATGGTTCCCCTTTTCTGTATTCTGGTCCTTATGGCCTGATTCAAACACACAGCTTTGTTATCGTTGACCCTTCCCTGTATATTTCTCATCATGTTCAATTATTAATACACAGAAAAGGTCAACACTGCTGCCTGTTTAAATAAGGCAAGCAGTAGTAATATACAGATCCAGTCCCACCAGTCGGATCATTTCTGGCTCCACTGCAGCCTGTTAGTGTGATCAGAAGATGACCTTACACATGTGCCGCTAGGAGCTAGTGGCAGACATCTTCCAAACAAAACAAACATGCTGTGGATTTTCGTAGGTTTGAGGAGCAAGGGAGCTACATTAGAAGAGGAGTAGCAATTTGCAGATGCAGAAGGGAGGAGCTGGGAAGAGTGAAGGCATTCCTAGAGAAAAACAAGATTTCCATAATCATATAAGGAGGAGAGAGAGGGCTCATTATCAGGAGTGTTCCTTGCCATGCACGACCATTCACCTTCTGCAAAAGGATGAAATCTGCACCAGCTCAAAGCCTGTGGAAATGAGGTCTTGCCATACTGAATTAGACAAAATAGTTTGCATGCACAGTGCACTGTGCAAAATAAATAAATATATTTGATTAAAGACAAGAATGTTATTTTTTTAAATCCTCATACATTCCCAGTGCTATACAGCATGGGCTGATTTTCACTATAGCAGAGAGACCACGAGCATGGGGCCACTGTGCCATACTGTACCCACAGGGCTGGTGTCTCTATGAGGAGGTTGGGCAGGGGGGGGGGGGGGGGTCAGAAGCTAACAACCTCGCACTGAAAATCTCTGTGGCTCTTTCTCATACAAAATTAACAAACTTGGAATTCCCTGGGACTCCCCTTCATCTGCACCTAAGCACAAGAGGTTGGAATGGGAAAACAATTATGATTGGCTGGCTGGTGAAGGCGAGTCCCAGGGACATTCAGCTGTAGCCGTTTCGGTTCTATACAGTTTGTGAGTGAATCAATTTTTAAATGGAATTTTTCATGAGGGGGTTATTTCCCATTTGGGCTATAATGGATCAAGAAAGGAGAAAAGAAAAGTCCCCAGAACTGTGAGGTAACAATGCTAACCACCGTGTCACCGTGCTCTACAGTGGAGATTTTGGAAACTGTATAGAGAAAACTAAATAGAGCTAAAGGTTCCTTAAAAGCACACTACAAATTACAAAAACATTTAAATTTATTCTACCAGACCACATTTTTAAAAACTCTATGCCGAAGAAACTCCAACATTTTGTCATAAAAATAAACTATAAAATCAAAATTGACCCAATTAGGAATACAATGACACAAATTTACAAACATTTTTCTGTTGGTGTTAGAATTTTCTAAACACAGACCAAGGTCAAAATGTTTTTATTATAACTGCATTTAAAAACATAATGATTAAAATACAGAATTCACATGGTTGACAGGTAATTGAACCGTATTTTTCTAGTCAATTCTTGGCTGTTTCATTAGTACAGTGATGAATTCTCAATATGTGAGTGTGCTACGTATTTGCACACAAATGTGCATGAAATTGGTGGCTCTTTGTGGGTAAATTAGATACCAATAGGACTAGAAAGAAACAATTAGAGACAATTAGAGACGAGAAAGCAATTACTCAGTCAACTTAAGCACTTGCAGAAGTACTTTATCGGGACAAAACTAATTCTATGGAGCTGAAGGCACTCACAGTTCATATACTATGAACATTATTTTTACAGCAGGTAACATCATTTCCTCACAGATATTTGGTTCATTTTAATACATGACATGCAAGCAACGCTGTAACTAAGATACTGCCTCACATAAACATTACAGGCACCGTGAGTTATTGCAATATGCCTAATAGCATTATTAAATTTCCTTTATATGCAATAAGTAAAACATGCATAAATAATAATAGCGCCCTTAATATATTAGAATGCAGTGTTACCTTTAGCAAATCTTCCTGCTCAGAGAAATTCTCATACTCTCCTCCACTCAGCTCTGGTGCATTGATCAGGAGCTCAGTGTCGGCTATGGAAAGCAGCACTTTATTTATTTCCACTAAGTAATCTGAGGGAAGAAATGAAGGAGTGAATCCCGTTGAGGTGACACTCACATCCAGGTGAGGGTCTGTGTCATCCTAAAAAGAGATATAAGTTTCCATTTTAGTTGTACTTCTGAACAACGAGACAATACCTGAAAGAGTTATAAAATACAAATGGAGTTTGATGGATTTTTGTTCCTCTAATAAGCAGCGAGGACTTGCCTTAAGGCAAATATGGTTTGTAAGAAAGACATCAACACTGATTTAAGTTACCTTAAGCCAAAGTCTTTTGAGGATCTTCATTAAACTAAGATGTTAAATCTCTTGGTCACTTTAGTCTATATAACTCATAATATGGATCACATTAACCTTTGTAGATCTTGGTATATAAATTAGGTCCTCTAGTCAGTCTTCAATCTTTTGGGGAAACTGAATTCACATTTAATAATTTTCAAAAGATACACATGAAAATATAAACACATATCTCAGCTACTGCAAACGGTACATAAAAAAAAAAAAATCATTCTATTTGTGTCTTTTACGTGGATGCATTTGAGTTTCTGAGATCACATTAAATACATGCATTAAAAATAATTATGTATAGACAATGTAGTGATGTCATGTGGCATAGTGAAATTGTTACACTCCTTTTTTCATTAATTAGTAACATTGTTACATTTGTATTTTAACAAGTAACTTTAGCCTAATAATGTATATGGTAAGAAAATTATAAATCACCTGGATTGTACATCTATGTGACCATAGCACCCTGAGTGGCTTCTCTTATACTTATAATGAGTGTTACTTACAAAAACGTAATCATTCAATCAGGGTCGAATTAAGGTGTGTGGATCCCCAATACAACTAACTTGTGGGTGCCCCTGTGAATAAAATTGCCTGCAGCTAGATCAAGACATGTCAGAGACACCTAAGTAGGTCACAGTGGATGTCAGACAGAGGGTGGCTGATGATCTGACTGAAGCAGCTCTGAATCGTTCACTCAGCCATCTGCTCTGCCCTCAATACTTAAACAGTATAAATTTACATTCCTTAGAAAAGCTGCATATACAGTAGAAGGGTTCCATATTCTTTTATCCTTTAACAGGGTATTGTGGGTAGCAGAACCCGAGTGAGAGCAGCATTGGCATGGCTCTCCTAATACATTGGATGCCTAGCTGCAGCACCAGGTAGGGGAACTGGGTGTCAGTGGGAACAATTAGTAGGGCCCCTGGGCGACCACGCGATTGCCGCACCCATGATCCGGCCGTACATTCAATTCTCTACTGTCTAAAATATCAGTAATTGCAATCTATGTTAGTTGGCAAGATGGAGAAAATGAAACTGGACTTTAATATACAGAAGGGTTATCGGCAAAAATAAGGGAAAGGACGGGGAGGACTAGAGACATAGGGGTAAATGTATCAAGCTGAGAGTTTTCCGGCGGGTTTGAAAAGTGGAGATGTTGCCTATAGCAACCAATCAGATTCTAGCTCTCATTTTGTATAATGGGAGTATTTTTGGTAAGTTCTTACGTGGGTTTTCCTTAAGAGATACTCATTTTTTATATACTAAACCTCTAGCTAAAGTAAGGTGCAATTTAGATATCTCTGCCCCATTTGTTCTTCTAGTAAAGACGTCTCACTTTATCTCTTTGAACTGAACCCCTTTACTTGAAAATGCTGAAACTAAACTTGTGCCTTGGTTCTCAATATCCACGAATCTCGTTGCTAAAATAAAGATGCTTTAAGAGATTTACCTCCTAAAATGTGTGTATATTTTTCATGCTTGTATAATAATTAGGGATGAGCGCGCTCGGATTTCTGAAATCCGAGCCCACCCGAACGTTGCGGATCCGAGTCGGATCCGAGACAGATCCGGGTATTGGCGCCAAATTCAAAAGTGAAACTGAGGCTCTGACTCATAATCCCGTTGTCGGATCTCGCGATACTCGGATCCTATAAATTCCCCGCTAGTCGCCGCCATCTTCACTCGGGCATTGATCAGGGTAGAGGGAGGGTGTGTTAGGTGGTCCTCTGTGCTGTTTAGTTCTGTGCTGTTTAGTTCTGTGCTGTTTAGTGCTGTGCTGTGCTGTTTAGTGCTGTGCTGTGCTGTGCTGTGCTGTGTTCTGCAGTATCAGTCCAGTGGTGCTGTGTGCTGTGCTCTGTCCTTCTGAGGTCAGTGGTGCTGCTGGGTCCTGTGCTGTGTCCTGTTCAGTCCAGTGGTGCTGTGTCCTGTGCTCTGTGCTTCTAAGGGCATAGTTATTTCCCCAATATTCCCCTGTGTTTAAAAAAATAAAAAAAAGTTTTTTTTATAAAATACCAAAAACTACTTTAATATTTTTTAATTACCACAAAATTTTCACAACCAATCCTGCAGTATAAGCCCATTGGTACTGCAATATTACCAAGTTCACACATTCAGCAGTAAAAGTCCAGTGGTACTGCAATATTACAAAGTTTACACATTCTGCAGTATCAGTCCAGTGGTGCTGTGTCCTGTGCTCTGTCCTGCTGAGTTCCGTAGTGCTGCTGGGTCCTGTGCCGTGTCCTGTTCAGTCCAGTGGTGCTGTGTCCTGTGCTCTGTGCTTCTAAGGGCATAGTTATTTCCCCATTATTCCCAAGTTTGTAAAAAATAAAAAAAAAGTAAAAAAAAATAAAAAATTAAAAAAAAAAAAAAATATATAATAATTATAACCAAATTTGCAAAACCAATCCAGCATTATAAGTCCATTGGTACTGCAATATTACCAAGTTCACACATTCAGCAGTAAAAGTCCAGTGGTACTGCAATATTACAAAGTTTACACATTCTGCAGTATCAGTCCAGTGGTGCTGTGTCCTGTGCTCTGTCCTGCTGAGTTCCGTAGTGCTGCTGGGTCCTGTGCCGTGTCCTGTTCAGTCCAGTGGTGCTGTGTCCTGTGCTCTGTGCTTCTAAGGGCATAGTTATTTCCCCATTATTCCCAAGTTTGTAAAAAATAAAAAAAAAGTAAAAAAAAATAAAAAATTAAAAAAAAAAAAAAATATATAATAATTATAACCAAATTTGCAAAACCAATCCAGCATTATAAGTCTATTGGTACTGCAATATTACCAAGTTCACACATTCTGCAGTATCTTGTGCTACATATAATGGAGACCAAAAATTTGGAGGATAAAGTAGGGAAAGATCAAGACCCACTTCCTCCTAATGCTGAAGCTGCTGCCACTAGTCATGACATAGACGATGAAATGCCATCAACGTCGTCTTCCAAGCCCGATGCCCAATCTCGTAGTACCGGGCATGTAAAATCCAAAAAGCCCAAGTTAAGAAAAAGTAGCAAAAAGAGAAACTTAAAATCATCTGAGGAGAAACGTAAAGTTGCCAATATGCCATTTACGACACGGAGTGGCAAGGAACAGCTTAGGCCCTGGCCCGTGTTCATGACTAGTGGTTCAGCTTCACCCACGGATCTTAGCCCTCCTCCTCCTCCCCCCCCCTACAAAAAATTGAAGAGAGTTATGCTGTCAGCAACAAAACAGCAAACAACTCTGCCTTCTAAAGAGAAATTATCACAAATCCCCAAGGCGAGTCCAAGGGTGTTGGTGGTTGTCAAGCCTGACCTTCCCATCACTGTACGGGAAGAGGTGGCTCGGGAGGAGGTTATTGATGATGTAGCTGGCGCTGTGGAGGAACTTGATGATGAGGATGGTGATGTGGTTATTGTAAATGAGGCACCAGGGGGGGAAACAGCTGATGTCCATGGGATGAAAAAGCCCATCGTCATGCCTGGTCAGAAGACCAAAAAATGCACCTCTTCGGTCTGGAGTTATTTTTATCCAAATCCAGACAACCAATGTATGGCAATATGTAGCTTATGTAAAGCTCAAATAAGCAGGGGTAAGGATCTTGCCCACCTAGGAACATCCTCCCTTATACGTCACCTGAATAACCTTCATAGTTCAGTGGTTAGTTCAGGAACTGGGGCTAGGACCCTCATCGGTACAGGGACACCTAAATCCCGTGGTCCAGTTGGATACACACCAGCAACACCCTCCTCGTCAACTTCCTCCACAATCTCCATCAGATTCAGTCCTGCAGCCCAAGTCACCAGCCAGACTGAGTCCTCCTCAATACGGGATTCATCCGAGGAATCCTGCAGCGGTACGCCTACTACTGCCACTGCTGCTGTTGCTGCTGTTAGTCGGTCATCTTCCCAGAGGGGAAGTCGTAAGACCGCTAAGTCTTTCACCAAACAATTGACCGTCCAACAGTCGTTTGCCATGACCACCAAATACGATAGTAGTCACCCTATTGCAAAGCGTATAACTGCGGCTGTAACTGCAATGTTGGTGTTAGACGTGCGCCCGGTGTCCGCCATCAGTGGAGTGGGATTTAGAGGGTTGATGGAGGTATTGTGTCCCCGGTACCAAATCCCCTCGAGATTCCACTTCACTAGGCAGGCGATACCAAAAATGTACAGAGAAGTACGATCAAGTGTCCTCAGTGCTCTTAAAAATGCGGTTGTACCCACTGTCCACTTAACCACGGACATGTGGACAAGTGGTTCTGGGCAAACGAAGGACTATATGACTGTGACAGCCCACTGGGTAGATGCATCCCCTTCCGCAGCAACAGCAACAGCTGCATCAGTAGCAGCATCTACAAAATGGCTGCTCATGCAAAGGCAGGCAACATTGTGCATTACAGGCTTTAATAAGAGGCACAACGCTGCCAACATATTAGAGAAAATGAGGGAAATTATCTCCCAGTGGCTTACCCCACTTAGACTCTCATGGGGATTTGTGGTGTCAGACAATGCCAGTAACATTGTGCGGGCATTAAATATGGGCAATTTCCAGCACGTCCCATGTTTTGCCCACACCATTAATTTGGTGGTGCAGCATTACCTGAAGAGTGACAGGGGTGTGCAGGAGATGCTTGCGGTGGCGCGCAAAATTGCTGGACACTTTCGGCATTCAGCCAGTGCCTACCGAAGACTAGAGGCACATCAAAAAAGCTTGAACCTGCCCTGCCATCACCTCAAACAAGAGGTTGTGACGCGCTGGAACTCCACCCTCTATATGCTGCAGAGGATGGAGGAGCAGCAAAAGGCCATTCAGGCCTACACAGCCACCTACGACATAGGCAAAGGAGTGGGGATGCGCCTGAGTCAAGCGCAGTGGAGACTGATTTCCGTGTTGTGCAAGGTTCTGCAGCCATTTGAACTTGCCACACGAGAAGTCAGTTCCGACACTGCCAGCTTGAGTCAGGTCATTCCCCTGATCAGGCTGTTGCAGAAGCAGCTGGAGAAAGTGAGGGAGGAGCTGGTAAGCCATTGCGATTACAGCAAGCATGTAGCTCTTGTGGATGTAGCCGTTCGTACGCTTTGCCAGGATCCGAGGGTGGTCACTCTTTTAAAGTCAGAGGAATACATTCTGGCCACCGTGCTCGATCCTCGGTTTAAAGCGTATGTTGTGTCTCTGTTTCCGGCGGACACAAATCTACAGCGGTGCAAAGACCTGCTGGTCAGGAGATTGTCCTCTGAAGAGGACCGTGACATGCCAACAGCTCCACCCTCATTTTCTTCCACATCTATGGCTGCGAGGAAAAAGCTCAGTTTTCCCAAAAGAGGCACTGGCGGGGATGCTGATAACATCTGGTCCGGACTGAAGGACCTGCCAACCATTGCAGACATGTCTACTCTCGCTGCATTGGATGCTGTCACAATAGAAAAAATTGTGGATGATTACTTTGCTGACACCATCCAAGTAGACATGTCAGACAGTCCATATTGTTACTGGCAGGAAAAAAAGGCAGTTTGGAAGCCCCTGTACAAACTGGCTCTATTTTACCTGAGTTGTCCCCCCTCCAGTGTGTACTCGGAAAGAGTTTTTAGTGCAGCGGGGAACCTGGTCAGTGAGCGGCGAAGGAGGTTGCTTCCTCACAACGTTGAAAAAATGATGTTTATAAAAATGAATAATCAATTCCTCAATGAAGTACAGCACTGCCCTCCAGATACTACAGAGGGACCTGTGGTTGTGGAGTCCAGCGGGGACGAATTGATAATGTGTGATGAGGAGGAAGTACACACTGTAGGGGGAGAGGAATCAGAGGTTGAGGATGAGGACGACATCTTGCCTCAGTAGAGCCTGTTTAGTCTGTACAGGGAGAGATGAATAGCTTTTTTGGTGTGGGGGCCCAAACAAACCAATCATTTCAGTCAAAGTTGTTTGGTAGGCCCTGTCGCTGAAATGATTGGTTTGTTAAAGTGTGCATGTCCTATTTCAACAACAGACCTCTCAACTGCAGCTCATCCCTCCTCTGCGGGGATAATGTCTCCTGTGCTCTGACACGTCACTCTGTGTACTCTCAGCCTCAGGATCTGACACTACAGCTACCATGCCTCTTGTAGCAGCCCTCACTCCAGGGCCTCTTCCATGTGCAGTGTCCCCCTCTCTCTTGGGTTCACTATAGTGGCATGGAGTTCTCCCCTTCATCCAGGGCACACATTCCTTGCCCTGGCTCAGTCACCACGCTCAGACTTCCAGGCAATGCTGGGGGAGCCTGGGAGCTTCCACCCCAGGTCCCCAGCTACAACTCTCCTCTCCTGTGTCTTCTCTCTCTTTCTGACACTTTAAAGATCGTGCCTTTAAATGAAAAAGTCAGTCTTCATTGCACGACTATGTGCAAGTGCAACAGGGACATTTTTTTGGGTTTACAAAGTCAAACAATAACACTACGACCCTGTCTGTCTGGGGTCTGTCAATGACGAATTGTCTGGAGCATGTTTTGAGGAGGTATTGTGGCCCCGGTATCAAATTGGGTACCGGGGCCACCCCACTATGCAGTCCAGATACTTGTTTGGTGGAATTCCGACACGTGGAGGGTTTTTTAATTATATTGTGGCCTCGGTACCAAATTGTGTACCGGGGCCACCACACTACGCAGTCAAGATACTTGTTTGGTGGAATTCAGACCAGTTGAGGGTTTTATTATTATATTGTGTGGACCACTCTATCTATACCACACTACAACTCTATACCACTCTATTTCCTACTTTAATTCTATTTAATTCTATTTCCTACTTTAATTCTATTACTAATTAATTAACATAAAGAGGAACAAAAAAAACCAATTTTACCAAAAGTATAATATGACTTAGACTTACAAACACTACACTTGAAAGATCGTGCCTTTAAATGAAAAAGTAAGTCTTCATTGCACGACTATGTGCAACAGGGACAGTTTTTTTCTTTACAAAGTCAACTAATAACACTTGGACCCTGTCTGTCTTTAACATACTTAATGGGATCTCAATGACGAATTGTCTGTAGCATGTTTGGAGGAGGTATTGTGGCCCCGGTATCAAGTTGGGTACCGGGGCCACCCCACTACGCAGTCCAGATACTTGTTTGGTGGAATTCTGACACGTGGAGGGTGTATTTATTTTATTGTGGCCCCGGTATCAAGTTGGGTACCGGGGCCACCCCACTACGCAGTCCAGATACTTGTTTGGTGGAATTCTGACACGTGGAGGGTTTTTTAATTATATTGTGGCCTCGGTACCAAATTGTGTACCGGGGCCACCACACTACGCAGTCAAGATAGATAGATGCGTATCATAGATAAAGTACATTCAGTGGTGTGGGGCAAATTGAAAAATATTCAAAATGCACTGACATTATCAAAAACAAGAGGTTGTCACACGCTAAAACTCCAACATGTATATGATGGAGAGGATGGAGGAGCAGCCGTATGTGTAGTGTAATGCAGACCTGTTGAAGGTTTTTTATATATTTTATTGTGGTGCCCAGTGCCCACTCCTCTACGCAGTCCAGGTACATTTATTGGTGCGATTCATAAAAGTTCAGGGTTTTTAATATATTGTGGTGACCCACTCCTCTACGCAGTCCAGGTACATTTATTGGTGCGATTCATAAAAGTTCAGGGTTTTTAATATATTGTGGTGACCCACTCCTCTACGCAGTCCAGGTACATTTATTGGTGCGATTCATAAAAGTTCAGGGTTTTTAATATATTGTGGTGACCCACTCCTCTACGCAGTCCAGGTACATTTATTGGTGCGATTCATAAAAGTTCAGGGTTTTTAAGATATTGTGGTGACCCACTCCTCTACGCAGTCCAGGTACATTTATTGGTGCGATTCATAAAAGTTCAGGGTTTTTAATATATTGTGGTGACCCACTCCTCTACGCAGTCCAGGTACATTTATTGGTGCGATTCATAAAAGTTCAGGGTTTTTAATATATTGTGGTGACCCACTCCTCTACGCAGTCCAGGTACATTTATTGGTGCGATTCATAAAAGTTCAGGGTTTTTAAGATATTGTGGTGACCCACTCCTCTACGCAGTCCAGGTACATTTATTGGTGCGATTCATAAAAGTTCAGGGTTTTTAATATATTGTGGTGACCCACTCCTCTACGCAGTCCAGGTACATTTATTGGTGCGAATCAAACAAGTTGATGGTTTTCTTATTATATATATTGTGGTGACCCACTCCTCTACGCAGTCCAGGTACATTTATTGGTGCGATTCATAAAAGTTCAGGGTTTTTAATATATTGTGGTGACCCACTCCTCTACGCAGTCCAGGTACATTTATTGGTGCAATTCATAAAAGTTCAGGGTTTTTAATATATTGTGGTGACCCACTCCTCTACGCAGTCCAGGTACAATTATTGGTGCGAATCATAAAAGTTCAGGGTTTTTAAGATATTGTGGTGACCCACTCCTCTACGCAGTCCAGAAAGATACCTTTTTGCAACGTTTTGGACTAATAACTATATTGTGAGGTGTTCAGAATACACTGTAAATTAGTGGAAATGCTTGTTATTGAATGTTATTGAGGTTAATAATAGCCTAGGAGTGAAAATAAGCCCAAAAACTTGATTTTTAAACTTTTTATGTTTTTTTCAAAAAAAATCCGAATCCAATACCTTAAATCCGAACCGAGACCTTTCGTCAAGTGTTTTGCGAGACAAATCCGAACCTCAAAAATAACGAAAATCCGGATCCAAAACACAAAACACGAGACCTCAAAAGTCGCCGGTGCACATCCCTAATAATAATGTGCACGACTCATACTTTAAAACCCTGGAAAAACAAATTCTAACATTTCGTGTTCCTGGGTTTAACCTCAACTCTTTACATATATTAATTGATGGTACTAACCTTTTTACTTATAATGCTAAAAAAAAAAAAAATAATGTTTAGGATTTTACAATAAAGTCATGGCATTAAGGGCACACTTTACTTCTCTACATCTCTCAGCTAGAACAATAACATTTGGAGAACTTAATGTACATACCCAATCTGTCAAAGGTTCTCACAAATTCATATGCTCTCTCTACTTATCTAGCCTGTTTAAAAGCCATGTCAGGAAGTGGCAGATGACTGTGGGAGTTGACAAACCCCTTACTCTTGTGTGTCTTCAGCTTCAAATATGCATTTAAACAGTACAAGTTTATAAAATATGTTACACCATCACATCTCCATAAATGGGATTTCTGCGCAACAGCCTATATTTGTAGAATATGATCATGTGTACACATGTTCTGGACCTGCCTGAAAACTGTTTTCTTTTGCTAGGAATAATAGTTTTATGAGCTACTATCAGTATGGGGATTATCGATTCCTTCAAAATAACAAAATTATTCTCTTACCTTAATTTTATTTTATGCAAGTGCTCACCATCAGCATCTTTTTGGAAGGAATGCATCAATAATGGCCTCCCAAGTTATATATTATCATACTTTAGAGGTTGTCTGGACAGATTTAAGCCAGAGTGCAGACTCTATGGGGTATATTTCCTAAACAGCGGGTTTGAGAAAGTGGAGATGTAGCCTATAACAACCAATCAGATTCTAGCTGACATTTTTTAGAATGTACTAAATAAATGATAACTAGAATCTTATTGGTTGCTATAGGCAACATCTCCACTTTTTAAAACCCCGAGTTTAGTAAATATACCCCTATGGCTAAATTCTAAGCAAGGTTTTCTGGTCTGGTAACATTTGATAGCCCCGAGGTTTGATGTTTGTTGTATTTGGCTTTATGCTATTGACAGTTTTCACTGTTCACTTATATTTAACTAGTTGCTCCAGTATCTGAGGGGGAAGGGCAAATTAATGATAATGTAAGGGTTACATTATAATATTTGTTTGCTTTTATTGGTACAACAATGCAAATACAAACCCTTTAAAAAAAAACAAAGAAACAAACAGGTGTGTTGCCTATTTTTGAGTTTAGTACATAGTGATCTCCGCTTGAAAAACCTGTATTAATGCTTTAATGATAGAGACTGCAGTTTTAGCAACCCAGATATATACAGCAAGCATCATTCATGGTCCATCTTGTGATTAGACTACATTAATATATTGTTGATTAGATTTTGTATCAGATTAGGCTGGGAAACACACCACACAAATATGTAAAAGTGCCAAGAACACACGTCCTAAAGTGAGCATTCCTTTTTAACTTCTTTTAAATTACCTTTTTTACCTAGGTTCTAAAAGTAGAGACAATTTTACAGCAAAGATATAATATCAAGGGAAGGTGACCCACATTATACGTACCAGACTGTGATGTTGAGATCCAAGGTACATGGCGAATTGCTTCTCAATCTCCTCCCAGCGTTGGTTCAACTTGCCACTATCAACCTCTACTGGTGAACCCTGCTGGAAAACATTGGTCTTTTTCTGCAGAGCGATGAATTCCTCTTTATGTTCCTCCACTTCGTTAAGTAGCTCCTGAGAAGAGACATAAACAGTCTAATTAATATCCTAGGTTCTCAAGTAAAAAACAGACAAGCTTAGTTACCAAAGAGATAATAAATAGAGAGTCTGCAGTACTTTCATTGGAAAAACTGGAGATCAAGCAACAATAAGAAGACACTATGTCTTAAAATGACATAAAAAGTCCATATGGATTGGGGGTATGGTATGTCTCACATAATTATGAGGTAGAAAAATGCATGTGCCATGAGACTTGCCAAATCCAACGACATTATAATAGAAGCATTTCTTTGTATTAATTATGATAATCCAGTGTCATCAGTAAACTGAATTTTATGACAAAAATCCTGACTGTTCTGGGAAAAATCGGGACACACAGAAGCCATACGTAATTAGCCCATGTGTCTCTATGACAGCACAGCAAAAGAAATTCATCTACCAGTCATTACAGTCCAACCAACCTGAAGTTTCTTGTCATCCTCTGCCTCCTGGAAACCAGATAGAGGATGTTCTGTCTCATTCATCCAACTAAAGATACATTCTTCCTGCTGCTCATTCTGTGTACACACTGTAGAAAGTTTCAGCTCTTGATTTCTCCTTACAGATCGCAGTTCCTAAATAACACACACATATTGGTACAGGCAGTGAAATACACTTATAAAAATACATTTGATGTAAAACATTAAAATCATGGCAACAAAATAAGACATGCAGAGAACCGAAGGTAAGACAATTAATCTGAAGTAAGATAATGAAGAGACAATGCAGCCAAATTATAAACACCACTAAGAAGCAACAATGTTTAAGACAGCAACAGATTTTTAAAAAAAACATTGAAATGCGTATGATATGAAAGAGGGGTCTGCATTCATCTTCTGTAAAACGCCAACTACCATGATTGACCGACAGCTACTGCTCAGTTTGACATCATGGAAGTTGCAGTTCAACAAAAATAGTGAAGACACAAGGCCTAGAACCCCACTAACTAACTGTTTTCATAAGCTTAAAGTGAAAACATTTCCCTGTGGCATATGTGGGGACTATTGTTGTGGAAACGGCAGGTTATGACTTAGGACATTGGTTCCCAACCAATGTCCCTGGATACATTTATGTGCCATATACCATGATAGAGACAGCGTAATGTGTGTAAAGGGTTTATCCCAACCTTGACACTGTTGTATCTGGTCTGTAACAGCAGCAGTTCCAGGCGTAGTTTCTCTCTCTGGATATTGTCCATTGGCTGCTGCAGGAGCTGCTCTCCTCTCTGCAGAACGTCTTCAATATGAGCCTCATCAATCTTATTAAGGTAAATGAAAGTCATATGAATGATCTGAATGTTGTTTCTCATGTTACTTATTACTGGGAATATAAACTTGCAGAAGATGTGGTACAGCTGAGAGACAATTGTCCAGTATACACAAATCTTAACTAGATATCAGCAGTAACATGATACAATGAAGCTTTTGCCAACACTCAAATTCCCAGCTGCTAGCTAGAGAGGCGATGTGTCCATCTATTCATTACAGCACCACAAATTTTGTCCAATCGAAATAATGTATCTGTTTATAGACCAATATCATACAGCTCCCCAGGAGTTTAACTCAATTTAGTTTAGTCTTTTGGGACATTACAAGCATTAACAAAGAGATCCCTCAATCAAATATTTCAAAATGTTTTGCTTAGCATAATAATAGATGGCATTACTATATAAATAGACGTGTGAATTGTATGCTGGTTATTGGTCAAGTCATTGAATTCAGTATTCAGTGTATGCAATGAATAAGTATTAGAAGCCCAATCTGAACACTTCAGCAATTGTATTGCAAAGTGAGGCAAGAATCTAAAAGTTTGAAAAGACAACAAAAATAGCTGCAACTACTCTAAATAAATAAGGTCTAAACAAGGAACACAACTTTGATGTACCATCAGTGACTTCTAATATATTTCTTATTAATAACAAGACATAAACAGTTAACTCATACTAATATAAATAATTTATATAAGCTGTTGATCAGACCTTCAGTTGGTAACTTTGTATTATGTACAAAAAAAAATAGTGATTTCAAAGAACAGATATTTGCTCTATACATGTGTTATTACTTTGCTGTCATACATTGACCTGTCCCTGTCCTCTTACCCACCTTTTCTCCTTCTGCAGGAAACTGTAAATGCTTCTCCAGGACCTTCTGGATAATAAACAGTTCCGACTCAAAGCCTTCCACCTCTGCAGCACTGGGCTCAGTCTTAACAGGCTCTTCCGCTGAACTCTGTGCCAGAGGATCCTGACTAACATGCATCTGAACAGGACACACATTTAGACACAAGACCAGTATAAAGCAACTGCTCATTCATCTTAGCATACAGAACATTCCACGAGGGCACCGCCTAAGGCTGCCAATAAAATACATTTAATTTACTAGCCCTGATCAACCCTGCATGTTCTAAATCTAACACAAAGCCAGTAGCAAATTAGTATGTCACTTGTTTCACATTAGACAGCTACAGAAGACTGTACACAAGTAAGCTGAATTAAAGGTGTTAAAGTAAAAAAATAACTTTTTTACTGAAAACATATGTTGATACATTTCTGATTGTTGGTTAAAACGGGTACTTTTCACAGGCAGGAACATCAGTTTAAAGAAAAACTGGGACCTTCTGATGAATTAGGACAATGTTGCATCTTTCTATCTTAGTGTAAATAAGTGCTTGGGTCATGCACAGCAGCTAAACATCTAGGGCCTCATATAGAGAAGGACGTGTCTGTATTATTAGCATGACATTCACATTTCCATCGCATGGCAACCAAAATAAAATGTCCGTATGCAGATTTGGTTGTATTTTACACCTGCGACTCCTTATGACTTGAGAGGTGGAATAGGCGAGGCAAAGGGTGGGAGAGTGTAGACTGAGTACAGTAATAGTGTGTTCACATAACTGCAACTGAGGTAGATTTGTTTGCAGACACAGATACACCTGCCACAATGTGTATCTGTTTCAGGTGCTAGAGGGCTGGTGCAACAAAACACAACGATGACGATCAGTAGCACCAGCTAGCCGCTTCTGTTCAGATGCTCTCAGGAAAAGATGACAACTATAGGCTACTGACAACTTTACAACACACAAAGCGGTATATTTACTAAACTGCGGGTTTGAAAAAGGGGAGATGTTGCCTATAGTAACCAAACAGATTCTAGCTGTCATTTTGAAAAATGTACTAAATAAATGATAGCTAAAATCTGATTGGTTGCTATAGGCAACATCTCCATTTTTTCAAACCCGCAGGTTAGTAAATCTTGCCCAAAAGGTGATTAATAGCACTATATTAACAAATCATAACAGGGGCGCACGCAGGATTGTCAGGGGGGGGGGTTTCCCCCCCTGACCCAAAACACCCCCAAAAAACCCCAAAACACGCAAGAGAGCTGCTGCTGCATGCGCCCGCGCAGCAGCTTAGTTTCGGTAGCGAGCACTGTACTATACAGCAGCCGCGACACTGTCAAAGAAGCGTCCGCGGCGGTGCGGTATACAATACAGCAACGCCACGGACGCTTCTTTGACAGCGCCGCGGCTGCTGTATAGTACAGTGCCGCTATGGCTGGCACTTAGTTAGCGGAGGGGGGGGGGTTTCTGGAGACCCAGAAACCTCCCCTGTGTGCACCACTGCATAAGGTTAGCAAAATGTAAAAGATTTTTTTCCCTTTCTCCACCAGTACAAAATGCCCAATCGAAGAGGTTGGTTAAGAGGTGCAAGGTTAAACAAATAAGTGAAATCAATCACAGGTGATCCTTCCACCTGCAGATTTATATTCTCCAACCAGTTAAAAAAACTGAAGCTACTGCATTGTACACTAATATTACCTTTCTCAAACCTAAAGAAAATGCTGATTTTTTTTTCCTAACAAGTGTAAAGTTTCTGCACTTAGGACTGGGTCCAAGGTTAGTATCTCATTGTCCTGGAAATGTATAAGGTGGGTAGTACTATAAGAGACCGCATTAGAGTGGAGACTTGGGTAATATGATGAACATTGGCTTGTCCTTCGGTTTGAGCTACCTGGCCTAAAGCTCAATGTAAAATTAAACAAGAATCTTTGCACCAACCTAGTTTTTGAGATGCTGAAAGCAGCTGATTGGACACCTTGAGTCAGTCCTGCTCACTTTAAAAATACCCAGGCTCCGTTGCCTGGAGAATACTGCAAGAAGTTAGACTGAGTGTTGAGGACTGAGTATATTGGTACGACTTTATTTGTACTAGTTTAAAGTAGATAAATTAAAGTTGTAGATTATAGTTCTCCTTTCATAGATTTAGGTTTTCAGACACAGCTTCAAGTTATAATTAAATATTAGAAATATCTTTAGAATAGAGTTTCTTCAATGGCAAACAGCATTCAATAAGCATCCCCTTTGCCTGATACACTACCTCCTTTAAATATTTAGAGGTGGTGCTAACAAAAGAAATTTCTCTAGTTACTATCTCCAAGCTCTTTGCTGAGCCAGCGTTCTCGCAACTCCTCATGTCTAGGGTGGATAAACATTATCAAAATGAACACTATCCCAAAAGTTGTATATCTCTTACATTGATATCTGCCCAAAATCCCTTGTAGATTTACAGATTTTGTTAGGTTAGCAATAGGGAACAACTGAGGAACAGGCCTGGAGGACTCTGACAAATATTGTGCCATGGCTCTCTAAGATTTGTTGGTCATCTCACCCTATGATCGGCCCCATCATCCACTGCTAGGCTAAGGTAAAAAAAAAAAAATGCATTTCTTTGCAGCTGTTTCTCCTAACTTGCTTAATTCTGACATGTGCAAAATTGTGGCAAAGGGATCTGAAGGGATTAGTGGAGGAAAACTCAAATGGGCCAAAATCTTTCAGTGCATGTTAGCCAACTTTACTAGCCTCTTAGATCTGGAGGCGCAGTTCAAGGTATTCTCCAGGTGGTACAGATGTCCCAGACGGTTGTGCAAAATATATCTGAGTGTTTCTGGATCCTGTTGGAGGTGTGGTTCCACTTCAAATATAGTGCCCCAAGATCCCTCCAGTCAGGTGGAAACTCTGGTAGTTTGCAGCCAAGACCTTTGTGTCACACATACCATGTCCGCCACTGTCATATCACAGCTATCCGTGTCTCTCCTGGTCTCCTGTGGCAGTCTTGAGCACCATTTCATTTGTAAACAAAAACTCACTGTTTGTTCTGCTGCATGGGATCGACCATCTTGGTTCAGCCAGCCCAACCAGAGTTCAGCAGTTGTGATCACATGATCTGTGCAACCAATAGGTATTAGGAACACCCTATTTAAACCTGCTACGGATATCTGCTCATTGCAGAACAACACACTTTCTCTCCTGAGGATAGTTCTTGGCTCCAGTCTCCATCCAGATCTTTCCAGTACTGTACCTCAATACCCTTTATTACCAAGTGATCATCTTTCTACAAGTATCCTGCATTTTAAAAGTGCAAATCTTTCTGCAAATATTCTGCATTACCAAGTGATCATCTCTCTACAAATACCCTGCATTGTTAATTGATCATCTCTCTGCAAGTACCCTGCAATTCCAAACTGCTCATTTTCCTGCAAAAATTCTGCATTTATCAAGAGTGTTTACCCCAGCAAGAAATTTACATTATCTAGTGCGTATATTGCAGTGCTTGGGCATTTGCTGCTACCACCAGTTCTGTAGCTGCTGCTGGTTGAGTCTCTAGGGCTCATTTCCAACTCTGTGTATCTCTACAAGTGTTCCAGGCCCGTGACTGTCTCCCAGCTGTGAGCTCTCCATACCACAGTTCTGAGTTCCTGTCTCCATTTCCACCTCATTCCTTTTCCGTGTGTTACACATTATGAATTCCTAATAGTGGGTTCCAGGTTCATGTGCGTGGTTACAGGTGCCAGGGTTGAGTTATCATGAACAGTTCTAGAATGCTGCTTTGGCATATTCTAGTTCTGTACTCTGGCGCAGACTGCGGTTCTAGACTCCTATCCTGTTAGTGCTACTCAGTGCACTTCAGATGAGCAGAGGGTTTATCAAGGCCTCCAGTTTCTGCTACACTCCTGCTTCAGCAACACCCAAGAGCCCCAAATTGGATCAAGAAAGATAGACAACTGTGACACTTTGGAGGGGATATCCCAGGTGGTCTGGAATTCTGGCTTCTCAACCTGCCAAGTACTTTTATATCTAGATTCAAAAAATGTCACGATCTGCCTCTGGCTGCAGTTCAGTATCTCCTTTCTAGAGGCTGCAATGCCTTTGTCTGATCCAGCTAGCAAGGGGTTAAGCTTTCATCATTACTCCTGGATCCCAATCACCTGTGTCTTGCCTTTAGGAGACTGCCTTTCCAGCAATCTGAGCCAGTTCATCAAGTGTCTTTGCTATTGCTGCTCTTTTTGAGAAACTCCTGTGTTCTAATCCTGACTGACTCCCTGATCATCTCACCTGCCTGTTCTCCAGCTCACAAGCTTCTCAGCTCTGTCTGGCAATCGAGTAGTGGTGTTATCTGCCAATTCATATGCTACATTTCAGATTAACTGTATGTTCCTTGTTTAAATAAACCACTTCATTTTATTTACATTACTCTCAGTGGTGTTCATTCTAGGAATCCTGACAAAAAAATATTTGCTCAAACATCTAAACAACGATGTGACAGTGGTAATCCACTGAAAGTTCCCCTCTCTCCCAAGCATAAAAGAGTGGTTGACAAGGCTAGACTTTTGCATGCATATTAATGATATTTCACTGACAAGGGCAGATCGCCACACTGAGTACATTGTGACTTGGCTGCGGTGTCTTCAATTTAAGGAATTACATACATGTAAATCCCTGTTTGATGCAAACATCATACTATCCCTGTCTAGGGGACAAGCAGAATGCAACAAAGCTGGCAGGAGTTAGCATCTCCCTACTAGGGTGCATTATACCTTTTGGATTATGTAGTTGATGAATATTGTTATTATAGCAACGTTTTGTATATTTTGTTACTACTTGATTTTATTCCTCATTAAAGAAAAATTAAACGAAAAGAATCTCTACTTCTTGTATATATACAGCAGAGGTGGGTACCATAACAGAGAAGAGGAAGAGGCGAAGCGTCAGCCTGTCAAAATTAACTGAAAGAAATTGCAGACGTGTCGTGAAACTGGATTACCAGAAAGATAGTTCCGTGTTGACTTGCAACACAGCAAACAAAAGAAACAATTCCACAAAAAATCATTAAATGTCCCTGTATAATCTCATGCTACGGTAATGCCAACAAATCAAGCCTTTAATTGGGACTAAAACTGAAATATGTTTGAAATTACATTAAGCAGTTGCATCTTGAACATAAATATTATAAATACAAAGATAGGTATATATTGTCCCAATTAGCCATTAACAGTGACTAGAAATCTTACCTTAGCAGCTTTTATGTGCTGAGAGACCTTCTCAAAGTTGCGTGTAAGTTCAGCCAGCTTTGGTTCTACCAGTTCACGACAAGAGTTACCGCGGCTGCTCATGAGAATTAAGGCCTGGTCACGAACATTATCTACTCTGAGACTAACATCATCCAGCTCTGACATCAGGCGCTAGAATCAAATAACCATAAATCTCATATCAGAAAGTTTTTTAAATTGCATACAAGTCAGTTATCATCACCAGCTGTGAATGTTTAAGGTGAGAAATTAGTTCATGGGTCACAAGGTTTTTAAAGCAGTGTGTCAGTGTGTAGTGAAACATTACCTTCACAGTTTCATCTTTCTTGCTAGCAGGCTTTTTCTCAATCTCATCTAGAAGGGCTTCCGCTTGGTAGAGCCAAGTGCTTATGTGAGCCACATTCTCATCGAAAATCTCCATCTGACTCTGGTGATTCTAACAAAACAGAGACGGGTCATTGGCTGAAAACATTCAAGTGAATGGCTGCTAATGAGCATCAATTTAGAGAGCTGGCACCAAGCACTGACACAAGAGAACTGTGTTGCGTTGCAGATACAAATAACAGGAAAGACCGTTTGTATGTTCTAACAACAAGTCTGCAATTCATTATATGCCAAGGGCCAACATAGACAAACTGTTTTCCATCATTTAATTGCTTTGATCCTCTGAACTTAGGTTTTTCGTTATTACATTCAAAGGTTCATTTAACATGAAGGAGAGTGAGTGCTTAGACTCATAAATGTAACAACATAATTTGCTTCTATTTGAGTGATAAACAGCTTATAATACAACCTCTCATAAAACCGATTACAGTTGAGTCAAAAAGAAGAGCGACATTATCCTATTGTTACTGAGTTTATTGTTATTGTCATGAAAAAAAATTCTGAGTGTAAGCCTGGATATAAAAAGCATGATTTAATTGTGCTATTTCACCTCTCCTCATATGTGATCAAACCTGAAAAACCAAACATAACACTAACACATTAGAATAATTTATGCTGCTTGTGGTAAAAAAAGAGAAATGTTGCTTTTTTTAAAAATTATTTATGCACGGTGGCTTAGTGGTTAGCACTTCTGCCTCACAGCACTGGGGTCATGAGTTTGATTCCCGGCCATGGCCTTATCTGTGTGGAGTTTGTATGTTCTCCAAGTGTTTGCGTTGGTTTCCTCCGGGTGCTCTGGTTTCCTCCCATAATCCAAAAAACATACCAGTAGGTTAATTGGCTATGAAATTGACCCTAGTCTGTGTGTGTGTGTGTGTGTGTGTGTGTGTGTATATGTTAGGGAATTTAGACTGTAAGCTTTATTGGGACAGGGACTGAGGTAAGTGAGTGCTCTGTACAGCGCTGCGGAATTAGTGACGCTAAATAAATAAATTATGATGATGATTAATAGCCACACATGAACATGAGTGTTTCCGCTATAAGACCTACAGGACATGTAGAAATAAGTCTTGCAGTTACTAATAGACTTGCATTATACTATTCTGAAAGCAAATTATAGAGAAACCATACCGGCTTTCATACAGCTTCCGTCTTTACCTTTCATCAAAATATCCACATTGTGTATATATGCATTCTATACAAGCTTGTCTCACACAACACAGAAACATTAAAATGGACATTTAGTAGCACCTACAGAAATATATAAGGATATTAAACGCTATCTTGGAAGTCTATGATCATAGAAAAACACAAGGCCACAGGTTGAGTGCTTTTATACATGCCACAAAACTCCTACATTACTTCTACTATCCTTTTCATTCAGGAAAGTGTATGAGCATTTCTTATAATACATAAATTTAAGTTTAAAACAAAGCAAGTTGCTTGTATGAGTTGACTCTCCTATCTTCTCATCGTTTTTATTTAAAATAAATTTATATGTCACTTGTGTATTATAAATATATCCTGTCCTAGAAAGGTCGACAAATAACACTAGCTCTCTGCATAGCACATTCGTCAATATTGGTTGAAATGATGGTACAGACATCAGAAATCCCTCTGAGCTAGCCTATGTAAGGGGCCTATAATAATCCTGTTTCTGCTATATGCTTAGACTAAATTGCTGTTACTTTATGCAAATTTCTTATTTAAGGATGTTTTGTGACTGTAAAATGTTATTACCTTTCTGTGTAATGTTGTATCTGTTTATTTGTTAAGTTGTGATTAAGGCAGCTGTTGTGGCCCTTTAACTGTTGGCGGACAGGTCATGTGCTTCACTTATTGTGAGAGTTAGAGGACTGAAGATCCAGAGCTTGCCAATGCCTTGGCCATAGCAATAGTTGAATCAATGTGAAATAATGATACAATATGCCTTATATGTTGAGAAATAAGATTTTGCAATAATAGCAAAAACATATAGTGAAACTGATTACATATCATTATGCATTATATAATTGGACTACATCTATCATGTTGCAATGTTGGTGTGCACTTACCAAAAGGGTATTGCACCAATCTTCTGTCCAAGTGCGGACTCTGCTCCAGCCGGCATTGAGGACACAGAGCTTCTCTTCCAGGATGTTCTCGCTTCCCTCCACCAAGCACTGTAAAGCTGCGCTGCTCTCCGTCACGCTGTTCAAATCAGCTTTTCTCCTCTCCAGCTCTTTCAGTACATTCTACAAAAGGAGAGGCCAGATTATTCAGAGCAGCTGACAAGCCCTTGAAACTCCCTCTCTTTTTTTTATTTAATACATTGCGTATTACTACAGGACATTCTACAAATCTATTGTTTAGTGTACATTTTTATTTTTCAGTTTCTAAGTTAATAAATGAGGGCAATTGAGCAGTACACTAACTTTGCACACCAGTCTTTGCAAAATTGTACTACCATAACATTTAGAACTTTTAAGACCCTGAAACACAAAAGACTACTAGTGATGCTGTATAAAGTCATGTGAAATCTCCATTAACGTGGCTCAGTCATTATCATTCAAAGTGATCTCTACTGAAAACAAATTCTTCAAAATATAATGGGGTAGATTTATCAAACCTTCTAAAAGGGAAAAGCGGAGGTTTTGTCCATAGCAACCAATCAAATTCTAGCTATCATGTATCTAGTAATTTCTAGCACCCATGTCTTCTTGGAGGGCTGCATTTGCGTCCCTCCAACCTTCCAAAAAGCCACACTGAGGAAGGAGGGAGTGCGCACTGCACTGTTGTGCGGCATGACCTCCCTGAGTCGAGTGAGCATATTAAAAACAAGGGCTTCTACACAGGTGCGGCTCATGTGTAGATTAAGCCAATAACATTCCAACATGGTCGCGGTTATACAGTATATAAAAATAGTGACTTTGAATTAGAGATGATTGTTGGGGAACATTTGGCAGATGCTTCAGGGATTAGACAGCTCAACTTGTAGGGAAACATCATCAGCAAAAGGGAACAAATGTCAGAACTACTGCAGGACCTTGATGTCTGTGCATCAAATCGAAGTACCAGTCAAAACATGTGAGCAACTGCAGATCAATTGACTGCAAATTTCAACGTGTGGCATGGGGAGAAGGTTTAATATATAATGCTATCCGTCAGGAGCTCCACATAGCAGGATACCATAGTCAGTTTGCAGTGCTTAAAACACTCCTGGCGATGCACATTGCAGGTTCAGTGGTGCAAAAAGCACAGGCAACTGACTGCTGAGCAGCGGAGGAAAGTGAAGATCAACTGAATGATGTTCTCGACAAATTGATGACAGCACGTGCGGCGTCAAACCAATGTACTCTACAACCCTGAATGTTTGTTTCCAAGAGTGAAGGGAACCTGCAAGTTTTTTAATGTTGTGCAGTGAATTTTCCTAGCATGATTTGGGTGCAGTCTTCCCATTAGAAAGGTCAATGCTAAACGCAACTTAATGGTACTCAGTAATCATCTTCATTCCCTGTTGCAGCCTTCCTTTCCAAGATAACAAAGCCCCAATCATGTGTGGTCGCCCAATGGTTTGATGGGCATGACACTGATGACACATATATAATGTTTTTTTCAGTCGCAGGATATGAACCCAATGGAGATATTGTTGAAAGACACCTGTGTTTCCATCATCATCAACCAGACACCAGTGCAGGGACTTTCTTGTGTAATGATACTGCTGCATCCCTTCTGCACAATTGCAGATGTTACTAAATACCATACCGCATACATCCAGGTGTTCAGTGCCCTATAAGTAACTTTATACTGGGTGCTTTTGTCCACTATTTGTAGTTGAAAAATATCAGAATATCCAATAAACAACTTCATTTGTAAAGTAAATAAAAACATTAATATAAACTACTTCAGTAAATATCCATCACTGGAATTTATGCAGCATGCAATTTGCAATTTGAAGCGATTAAAGATTCATTATCCAAGAGTCATTTGCATCCTGGTGCAGCTAAGCCACAAGTGATTTATAATTAAGTCATTTAATAAGTCAGGCACAATTTGTTTTTGCTGTGTACTCATAACTTAGAAAGAAATCTCAACCCAATTAATGCTGATGCAGTGGCAAGCTGTGTACACTTTCTTTGAGGATAGAATAGGCATATTAACGGAGTTTGTAGAATAAAGCAAAACGTAGATGTTTAAGACAGCAACAGCGAGACTTATTTATTAACTCAGTGGACTGCGAACAAACCGACAAATGTTAGCTTTCATTTTTAAACTGTATGCTCAGTATATAAAATAGTCAGCATTCACTCATATGAATGTTTCTGTAGTCGAGGTAAATGTTATAGGCTTTTCAAAATTGTCTCCAGAGAGCTTAATTAGGTCATCAATACATGAGGATAGCTGTATGTGATTCTAACCAGGGCACTAACTGTGTGGAGTTTGCATGTTCTTACAGTGCTCACATGGGTTCCTTCCTGGTGCTTTGGTTTCCTCCCACTGTCCACTTTGTTTTTTTATTATTTGATAGGATGAGACTGACCCTTGTGTGTGTGTTTGTGTGGTAGAGAATTTAGACTCTAAGGGGGGTATTCAATTGTTCCTTCGGGCGCCGCCGGAACGAGCGCGTTAAAACTATTACCGTTTATACGGTAAACTTGCGCGTAAAAACCGTTAATACGGTAGTTTACTTGCTGAATTTCACTGAGCTGCGAGATGAAATTCAGCGAGTAATTACCGTATAAACGGTAATAGTTTTAACGCGCTTGTTCCGGCGGCGCCCGGAGGAACAATTGAATACCCCCCTAAGTGCCACTGGGCCAGGGACTGATGTGAATGATTAAGCATCCACTGTAAAGTGCTAGGCAATATGTTTGAGCTACAGTAATAATAAAATGTAATAATAATAACAATAACAACAATAATAATAATATTTATGAATTGGATACTTGCTGGTACAAGGCCATACATACTGTTCATAAAATATCCATAACAGAACACGGTAAGACAAGTGCAATACTAACTATTTTCCTTCTATACCCGCAGATTGTGACTATTTTCCTCTTCTGTGCACTGAGATTAAAGCTATTGTACACACATACGAAGTATATTTCACCCCCTGTAAAGTTAGTACCCTAGCGTTTTACATATCTCACTAAGTCACACAACCCAGTACAGACTCCTGTTTGACAGAGGAAATAAAATAAATGATAACTAATTCTTTCCAGAATCAGTCAGTGATATGTTGCTGGCAGGAGATCTCCCCCATAGTGTGCAACACAATTTATCACGTCCCTGCCAGAGCATCAAGGTACACAATATAACTGATCATAGTAAAACTTGTCACAAAAAGTATGAACTAAAAATTATTTATGTTTAATGTCTTGTAAACAAAAATAATCAGTATAAAACACTTAAGAGAAAAAACAAATAGGACTTCCAAATGCTCACTTTCAAAACATTCTGCCATTACTTCAAAACTCAGAAGAATAATGTTTTATCAACATGTTCTCTAATTCTACCTACATTGTAGCTACCAAGAAGGACAAAAACAGTTGTGTGAGCATGTGCTTATATCAACTAACATATGCTCAGGCTACCTGCTTATTTCACTTTCAATTTGTAAATACAAGTTCTTCTTTAAATCTGTTTACTGTGTATGACATTTTCACTGTTACAGAGAAAAAGTCATACACACAGACATGATCATCAATTGCCTACTCCTGTGGACACTGTGAGGAGCACCACAAAACAGTTTAATATGGAGGGTAAAAGAATGCCCATAAAGAGAAACATTGGTGTAATTTTTAAATGTCATTTTAAAATATTTTCAGCATTGTTCTCCAAATAATAACCTTATCTGGAATGCCCGAACCATGCCAAATAATAGATACCTTTGTGGCATTATTATTTTACATTTTATGTTATTAAAAATTGATATTATTCAGGAGCTGCAAGCCATATATCTTTGTTCCCATGATTGCAATGGTATTTCAGCAAACTTGTAGCATGGCTGACACCTATGACATAAGCGATATTGCTAAACACAACTAAAAATGTGGAATATAAAGAGTTAAAATAAAAAGTGTTAACCTGCAACTCTCTGTTCACTGGATCTACAATGCTTCCGAATGGGTCTAATGCCCACAATGCACTTCCATCTCCTCTGTCTTGCTGCCCATTTAAAACAAAGCTCACTATCGGGACTTACGTATCAAACTAACTAACCAAAGTAGATAAGTGCTTGGTATATTTTTTTTACTTTTTAAACTCGAGGTTAAACTTCTTTAAAGGAGTGAAAATGAACTCTTGCTTTCAAGATACAGTTAACATTTCTGTTGAACATACACTATTTTTATTAATTTATTGCAGAATGAATCTATGGCTCTATCCCACCAACAGTTTGGCCATCAAAATGTTACAAAAGACAAAATAAATTATAAAGCTTTGCAATATATATTTCTGCTAGTAGCACTTTAGAGATTTAGTGGACACTAATAAATGTTGGCAATTTGAGGATATCATAATGTTTTATTAGCAAGCAGTCAATTTACTATTCTAAGCTGCTCAATAAAATTTTAAGTTATGTAGCACAACTGAATGGAAAATAAAATTAATGATATTTAAGTACAAATTGTGAACACTTGTAAACACTTCCCCCTACAATTTAATTTTTAAATGAGGAGAAATTTTGCTTTTCCTTTTCTCCAATTTCAGCACTAATGTGGATTTGCTTAAATTCAGCATCAACATTTTTTAATTGTGTCGAAATTAGAATTTTTCTATTTCTACACCTATACCAATGCTGGGCCAGACATCTATGGCAGAAGCAGGTAACATAAAACAGAGTTACAGTTTGGGAGACTGTTTCAAAGTTAAAATTTAGGGATTTTCATGTTTCTTGTAGTTAAGTGGTGTTTGCATTTTAAGTCTATTTAGCTGTCTTAGCTGAAAAATAGTCCAGGTAGCTGAAGCACCAACACCCTTTGCTGCTACCCATAGCCCCAGATTGGAGAACAACAGTTTCAGCAGGGAGTGGCGAAACCTCCTCGAGACTCTGAAACAATGCCGAGACTTCCTCATAGTTCTTGCTAGTGATAACAAATCAATTTACATAGTATTTCAAGCATTATCTATTATATAACTTGATGCATTGATGGGCATAGATCCTGCCCTATCTTTGCAACATATACAGCTTTGGCAGTGCTAGCCTGATTGAGAGTGTTCCTGTAGTTGTGGCTGCTTAAATGTAGGATCTCCTCTCTTCTGCTGTTTCCACAGCTTCATCGTCACTAAATGTGAGTGGTAACCCCTAGGAAAAGTCAGATGCCTGTTAAACAATCAATATACACCCTTTGCCTTCTGAAACAGTTCATTTGGCACTTCCTCTGTCCCAGGTTAACAGGGATGCTCCTGCCAACGGTTGTAGCTAGTTTTGTTGTATTACACTACCAAGGCGAGGTGTCGCAAATGACTCAAACTAGGAAGTTGCACTAACAATGGGGTGTGCGGGCACTTCCACCAACACTTATGGAGTGGTCACATGCTAGACCTGTGCAAGATTGGCAGGCGTCCGGTGACACTTATCTGCACTGGGACCATTACCACTCCACTAGACTGCATCACCATAATTGTTTACTGATAGCACCATTAGATTCCCTAGCAGAAGGGAGGGAGCCTCTGATGAGGTTGTCAGTGTGAAATGTAGGTGCACACAGCCTGCTGACACTGTCCTCACCAGCGCTGCAAGATCCATGGACTCTGATCCGTATGAAGGGCCCCAACCAACTCACAATTTTTTCACAATGAATTACCTGGGTATGTGTACACCTATATAGCTGTGTGTTGTGTGATTTTGCAAATCACAACAAAAATTTCATTAACCCAAAACATGTCCTTACAAGCCCACATATCACATGATCTCCTCCCTACAATCCTTTTAGCCTTCCCAATCAGTTCTCTTACCCACACTATTCTCAGACACAAACCATCCCTGTGATTTCAAAAACATTGAACAAAGAGGTCCATGCTGGCCAGACACTATGAGATAAAGCAGGAGATATTGCCAATTAGTCACTCATTGCCCAAAACAACCATAAAACCAGTTATTTATTCTAGGATCAATATGGCATGTGTCAGACATGTTAAATGCAGTTGGAAGCGCATGATAGAATGGCATTTAACTCTCAGTCCAAGCAGGAGGACTGCAGTGTGTGCGGCCAGCTTCATTCAGATTATCAGATAAACAAACACATAGTACTTACTTTAGCCCAGGCAACTTCAGCATCCAGATCTGTGTGCAGACTGTCAGCTGTGGATTTCAGAATGAGCTCAGACTCGGTAGCACTAAGCCATTCAGACAGAGAGGCTGATTCTTTCTTCAGCTTCACAGCTAAAATAGTAGCACGTTCCAGGTCTTGCTTCCCCTCTGTTACCTACAGAAGTAATTTAGAGAACATTAAAATAGCAGCATACCACATGCTAAATTCCTACTTTATACAAATGGCAATGCAGGGACTAATCACTACAAGTCACTTATTCATATGCTACTTATTTTTACCCTTATACAATTTTTCTGCATAATCAGACAAAATCCATTTACCCCACAACAGCTGCAAAAGAACCTATAGAAAGTCAGTCTCCTGGTTTTTAAAACAAAACTTCCACAGGTGTTCTGACTGTGTGTATGTCAGCCAGTCACTTAGTTTAAACTCAAACTGTCTGCAATTGTCATTAGCAGATCTGATCATGTGGAGAATCCACAGGTAATATAGACACTTCATTGTATCTGAAATGTAGCCTCAATGCTTCAATACCCAGGGTGAAACTGCACTACATGGTCATTCAGAGATTGGTCATTGATTCAGAAATGTTACTGACATGTTTCGATGTTTCAAGGATACTAGCCTGAAAAATAGTACAGCATTTAGTCTGTGAGGGGAATGACAGAAAACACAAACAGATCGATGGGCAAAGATTTAAAGGGCTGTATATTGTTTGATGGATAGTGAAAGAGGCAAATTGTCAGCTTGTTGAATGGAGAAATCAAGAGCGTCGACGAATATTGTTTGATTATTACATCATTCAGATATATCAATCCATACCCAATTCATTCATTTAGAGGCTTAATGGACCAATAAAGACAAAAAAAAATGAAAACACAAAAATAATACTTGTAATTGTCAGTCTGACCTGTGAATTTCAATCTTTTCCATTGGAGGGTAAATTGCTTAAGGCTAGGTACACACTACACAGTGTTTTCAGCCAACTATCGATCAGTCAGACGAGAAACGACTGATTGACCTGATATCACAGTAGTGTGTACCCAGGAACGATGAACGATTATCATTCCAAAGCACATGAAATTGTTGTTCAAACTGATTAAGAATTTCGTTCAGCAAAGGAACAATGTTGTTCCAATCCGGCAGTGTGTATGCACTCACGGTCACGATCTCTACAGAGTTTACAGAGTCATGATTCAGCCTATGGTTATGACAGATGAAGAGCACAGATCTGAAGGTAAATCTTGTAAAACGTGTATAGTGTGTACACATGAATCGGCACGCTGATCGGGACTTTTTTTTTTCCTAATCAGTTGCTGGTAAAATTGTTACAGATAAACCATCGGGAGAAAATTTCTGTAGTGTGTACCTAGCCTAAGACTGTTCTCTATTTAGTTCTGGCTTTGAGGCCATGATCCTGGACTGCTCTGTCTACTTGACTAAACTGCTAACTCTTACACTGAAAGAATTAAGCAAAGGGATCAGAAATGCTTATCTGAATTAAATAGAAAACTTAATTTAACTCAAATTTTCCAAAATTTTAGTTTGCAGTAAGATGAAATAGCAAGAGTATCTAATCTAGTATGAATTCAGAACATAGCCTGAGTATATTTTGTAAGAGCTCAAATATTATAAAGCATAAAGGTCATTACATGTTCTTGAATTGGGTCAAAGATGGTAGCACACATACAGGATAAAGGGGAGTTCATTAGACACTTGAAGAAAGGTGTATAGTTGTCATTATACAGTTTTAAAAATGTACAAATGAAAGTTAACATACCTGTAAGAATCACATGCATTAAAAGATGGATAAAACAAGCACATGAGCATGGACACTCCCAACACTAGGATGAAGACAAACATTTTCCTTTGTTGCTCCTTACCTCCGAACTATCACCCCTTTATCCTACAACTATCCTCCCTCTATAACTCCAGCCCTGCTTGCACATACTAAGAACAATAGTGAAAACACTGATTACCCTCACAATACAGTGTCCACTTTGGTGTCTACTAACAAACATATTAATTTTCTTTGTCCTTTCTGTTTTCTTTACTAACTCATTACAGTCTAATTCCCTTTCTTTTTATTATCTGCACACCGACCTTTTAAAAGAGAAAATTACATAGGAACATGGACTTACCTGGGCACCGAGATCATTGTACAGAAGTTTTAAGGCTGTTAGTTGCTCGTCCATATGCTTTGGATGATCAGTCTGTTGTTTCTGAACAATTTGCCTTCCTGTCTTAATAACAGTCTCAACCTCCAACTTCACTTCACTCAGGGTCTTGTACAGTTTCTGAAAGAGAAGTACGTTACGTAATCTTAAGCAACATAAAACACGTTGACAACTGGTTAGTTCAGAGAGATTACACTGGAGCAACCTTTTAAAAACCCAGCACAAAAATAAGTTTTGCTTGTGGGTGTATCAGAACAGACTTTACATTATGTTCTGTTTCTGACACATTTAAGACTTGATGTGTCGTGAATGGTCTTTCTCAGTGTGTCTGATTTAATTACATGGAAAATAACCCTTTTAAAAACAAGTGTAGTGGCATTGCTATTACATAGTACATACTGGTGGGTCAGGCAGGCACAATGGGTGAATCACTCTTTTGGTTAATAATACTTTACAAAGTAATATTATGAAAAAATTAAGATACCGCTTAACCGCAGAATTTAAGAAAAAATTATAGGAGTATCCTGGATGTGGCCTGCAATTTGGGAAAAATTCCTATTGCTCTTGCTGTAGTGACAGCATATGTGTTTGGTGGAGGACAACTTGTTCTTGTATTCAGTGCCCTGTGCCACTTTAGCTCAAACCTAAATTTCAAGGACCTCAAGCTTGTATGTCGGTAAGTTTAAGGTCATTGACTGTGGATAATGTATTTAATGCTACCATCAAGTGTAAGAAACACTGTATGACCTGTAACCCATTAGTGCAGCCATCACTATTGATATTGGTACTTGACCTATTAGATCCACTGAGTGCCCTAGGAAAAGAGCTTACCATGCATCCATCCATGTGTTTCTGTATGACATCCGGATCAATATCCTTAACATCAAGAACACCAAGCTCACTTGACACCCCATCTAAGACACGTTTGCAGTCCAGCATCCTTTGTTCAAAATTAGCAGGCTTTTGGAAAAGCTGGAACTTTGTAGACACCTCTCGCAGCTTCCTCTGTATAAATAAAATATTTGCATATATCTCTCCTTATTCTCTTAAGCTCATCATCATTTTGCAACCCAGTTAAGGTGATAAAGTGGAACACACTAGTAAAACACATATAGTAAGGCAACCTGAGACACACACACATGTAGATAGATATACATATATATATATATATATATATATACAAACACAAACTGTGATTTTAAAACAATAGATTAAATACATATACATTTTGCAAGATTGGGATGCAGTTGTATCTTCAATGAACTTGCTGACATTTAAAACAACAGCCATTAAAGATAAGATTACAAAGACTATGACCTCGAGGTTAACGCTACTCTACCTTGAACTGTTATATGTCTATATCATACATGGTTATAGTCAGTAGTTGACAAAGATGAGTGGCATGAATACTTGTATAGACAGCTGTTATCTTTATCACCCTCTGACATAACTCTGACATTACTACTGGTCAAGAACATATGGGATAATACACACTTGACTGTGAAATAACAGGCTGTAACAAGTGATAAAGTGGTTCCATGACCACATAAAGCACTGGGTCGCTCACCGGTCATGGAACTCTGAATGACTTCTCATATTATTACTGTTTATTTTATATGGCAGAAATCATATTATGCAGTACTGTACAGGAAATATGGAACCATTTACATCAGTCCCTGCTCCATTGGAGCTTACAATCTAAATTCCCTACCACACACAGACTAAGGACAATTTGGTAAGAAGACAATTAACCTATTGGTATCTTATTGGGCCATGGGAGAAGATCAGAGCACCCGGGTGAAACACAGATAGGGCTCAGGTCAGAATTGAATTCTTGACCCCAGTGCTGAGTGAGAGTGATGCTAACCACTATGCTACATTGTTCATATCCTTATATTTTACAGTATTATTGCTTATAATACATGAGATTGATATATTAAAACAATCTTTGAGTTCTGCTTTTACTTTGTCAGTGTGCTGAATGCCAATTCCACACTGTGTTTGCGAATTTACACTTATGGCCAATGAATAGAGACTGGGAACATGTAACGCAAATATCTGCATGCAGAAAGAGCAAAATAATGCCGCTAAAAGAGGAATGAGGTGAAAATTTCCCAGAACAGTTTTGGAAATTAACTCATCATTAGTCATAGCAGCATCACACCTGCACAGCCACATCCCCATCTAACATGCCAGAATCTTGAAAGGGTGACAGATTTTCATCCTCTTAGAAAAAAGAAGAGAAAGAAACCGCAAAATAAAAAAAACTATATAAATGCTGCATCTGATATATATAAATAAATATCTATCTATATCTATATATCTATCTATCTATCTATCTATCTATCTATCTATCTATCTATCTATATATATATATATATATATATATATATATATATATATATATATATATATATATATATGATTACCTGAAGTAAATCCAGTTGGGATCCTCCACGTGGGAATTTGACCTCTGGAGTCGATCCTATCACAGGTCGCAGGTTTCTCTTCAGTTCCTCCAATGTTGTTTCATGGCTACTTATATCAGCTTGAATTTTCTACAACAGAATAGATTCAGACCTTCATTTACAATTTGCAGCAAAACAGAACAGATAGCTAGGGGCATGGGTACTGAGCGTGGCTTGGTCACATGGGTGGCAGGGCATATGTAGCGCCACATTTTATTACCAGCACTGTTTGCATGATTCCTGCTACTGAGAGAGCAGAGCAGCAACAAAGGTGATTGTCAGCGGTGTCAAGACTGGTAAATACAGTGAATAGTGGATGGACCTTCACCAAAGCAATAGTATACAGAAGGGAGAGAATTCACTAGAAATGTATTGCTTTTCTTTCTTAAAAAAAGAGCAAAACAAAACTATACATAGGAAAGAGTTGTCTCAAAACACTATGTATAGGAACTTGGGATCTACATCTAATCTGTGTGTCATACAAATTTGATTTAGTTAATTACTAAAATGTAAATGAAGTGCTCACAATTATTGGTATATTGCAGAAATGCCATCTCTGCCTTACCCTTAAAACAGACAATGTAATAAAGTTTTCTTTTTTTTATCATGTGTTTTTTATAGCTAATTTTTAATCAGGAACACAAGCAGGCTGAGACTTGTGACTTGTGAGTGTACTTTACTACAGTTGATTTCTCGCATAGTTTTGTACCTGGTAATAAATACACTGGATAATTGGTAATCAATAGCCCGTTAAGGCTTTTCTGTGGAGTGTTGCTCTTGTATGGACTGCATTGGCCTTTACAGTTTTTAGGACAGGATGCTGTAGGCTACATTTGTAGACTGTAAGAATAATTCTGGACAGCTCTGATCATACACACTGGCTGTAGCTTACTGCCACAGATGGCTTGTACAGTATTTACCACGGAACACCAATGTGTATACCAGTTACAATTTAAGGATACAAAGAATGTATTAAATAAACAGCTCACTATACCTCTGACTTCAATAGAGCATTGTAGAATTGTTTATCCCTTTTAACTCTGCCTTATTTTAGCAGGACCTTTCAGTTTAAAGTCATTTGAAGTAGCAAGCCATGACTAAACACTTGCAATCCAGTAGAGGGCAGCAGAGTGTTTTGGGTTGGGCAAAAGAAGCTGATCTCCAAACTTTTTTCAATCATGCAAATGTACTGATGTTAAATCTCTGTGGCTGACATCTAACTGTTTCTAGAACAGAAATATTTTGTTAAAGTAAATAAGATCTGACTGATGGGTGCAAAATCTGAATGATGACATACCAGCAGGACACGCAGCATAATATGAAGGCAGAACACTGACTAGAGTGAATACAAAAATGTGTTGTTTCAACTCCAGTATCAATACAACTGAAGTAAGCCATTAAGAGTGACCCATCCCTTTACAGTTACTACAATACTGACATGTGGAGAAGTGATTAAGTTGCAGATGAATATAACAATGAGGTAGCTCCCACACACATGAAAGGCATTGCTGAGATACCTGAGCCTCCTGGGGCAATCGCAGGGCATCCACTCTGTCGGTCAGGTATGTGGTCAGTTGTTTATCCAACTCTTCCAGAGACTCCTGCAGTGCTTGCAACATGTGATCACTCTCACGCAAGGTCTGCAGGTGCTGCTCCAAAGAGATCTGACGCTGCACAGCCTGAGAAGAAACAATATCCTTGGAACAACGGTTCAGCTTCATAGTTCTAGCACAACTTTCAAAGTCACCTTCCCTCTACCAGGACTCCACCTCACTGCCGGAGTGTGCTGCATTCCAACATGTTCAAAGGACTACAGAGGTTTCAAGGTCCTTACTAGTAAAAGTTTATTTTAATGCTATGAAATAAGTTAAGATATGGGATAATGCATCCCTTAAAAGATTAGAGGCCTGATTCATTAAGGAAGGTAAAGCAAAAAAAGGAGTAAGTTTTCTCCAGGACAAACCATGTTACAATGCAAGGGGTGCAAATGAGTATATTATTTTGCACATAAGGAAAATACTGGCTGTTTTTTCATGTTGCACAAAAATACTTGATAGCTTTATTTGTACATACAAATTTAAAGTTGATCTAGGACAGTGATGGCTAACCTGTGACACTCCAGGTGTTGTAAAACTACAAGTCCCAGCATGCTTTGCCAGTAGATAACTAGCTGATAGCTGGCAAAGCATGCTGGGGCTTGTAGTTTCACAACATCTGGAGTGTCACAGGTTAGCCATCACTGATCTAGGACATGCCCTACCCGAACTATAAATCTGCCATTACATTTTTAATTTACCTCCCCCTTCAATGCAACATGGTTTTGTCAAGCTACAAAGTTACTTCTTTTTTTTCCTTTACTTTCCTTAATGAATCAGGCCCTAGATGTCAACAACAATTTTGAGGATTATATAAAGGTACAATGTAAAAAGCTGAGACCTTTGCCACTGAAAACAGACCTCTGGAGTGACAGGTCAAGTATTCTATTTTTCATAATGTATAAGTTATAGTAATAAGCAGTACCAAACACAGTGCTCGGTTCATTAACGATCAGAAGAAATAATGCTTTTTTTGTCCACAAACCACAAAACTGAAAATAGAATTATAACACTTCTCCTACTTCCTGCTACCAAAGACTCCAAATGAACACAATTATGAAATTGATATTCAATACGAATATTAATTAAATGTAAACAAAGTGACATTTCACCATTTTTTCCAACGCACTGTTTAATATTGAACATGATGATGATCGTTACTAATAGAATCATTACAAACTAAGCGTTTTAACATTGCATTATACAGCTATAACGGTCAGACAAATTTTGAATATCCACACTGCTGACACTCGGTTGGTGATACCAGCTGACTGGGGGTCATGGACACGGGAGACATCGGATCTGTTAGCTGGGAAGATGGGTGAGGGGGAAATTAAGGGCTTGGCTTTGTGTAGTGTCAATCAAGTAACAATCACTCACCTCACTCCCAGTATAGGTAGGCTACGTAAAAGATAACTTATATTAAAGTCATATTCATTGTGGCGTTCCCTCATGACCATACTCCCTGTTTGTCTGGCAGGTTACATCACGACTGCAGTACAACTGGGAGGGCTGTGCGAGAGGGGCAACCACCAAGGGCGCAAAAATGAAGGGAGGCGTAGGGAATGAAGAACATATTATGTTAATTTGGTTACAATTAAGTGTTTGGGGGGGGGGGCATCATATTTCCTTCTTGTCCCAGGCGCTAATATTTTTAGCTACGGCTCAGCAGAACACCCTGCATACTATTTCATCATCATCATTTATTTATATAGTGCCACCAATTCCGCAGCGCTGTGCAGAGAATATTGCTCATTCACAGCCAATTAATCTACCAGTATGTTTTTGGAGTCTGGGAGCAAACTGAAGCACCTGGAGGAAACCCACGCAAACACGGGGAGAACATACACACTGCACACAGATAAGGGAATCGAACTCATGACCCCAGTGTTGTGAGGCAGAAGTGCTAACCACTCTCCATTATTTTGTGATATAGGTGTGTGCATCAATGTACAAAAGTAATGTTCAGGACTGTTTATAAGCTGATCGCATGACTAAATATGGAAATGAAGGGTGGGGAATTTAAATGTGGTAAAATGATTTTAGGAGTGTTTGTATTGTATTTGCTGCAAAACCATCTGATGGAGTGACAGAAAAACCACAAACCTTCTAAAGATAGACTTGGTAATAATAAGAGTATATATTATTATATATACTTTATTAACCACAGTGTTTTGACTTATTATTTCAGCGTAAACACATCACTATACCAGTTGTTCCAGTATGGGTGAATTATAGATGACATGGCCTGGCAGGCAATCAGGAGGATGGATGTGAGGAAGCACCACAGTGATTGGTCTATATAATACATTTACTAGGGTTGGTGTGAGTGATTGTTAATTGACAATACGCATAATGGAGCAGCTGATCTGAAGTTCTGTTTTTTGGATTATGCCAGGGTTTCCCAAACCCAGTCCCCAGGGCTCCCCAACAGTGCAGGTTTTCCGGATCACATGTGACATAATTAGGACCACCTGTGGATCTGTTACATTGTGTCAGTCAGTAATGAATACACCTGTGCTCCAGCAAGGAGATATCGAAAACCTGCACTGTTGGGGAGCCCTGAGGACTGGGTTTGGGAAACCCTGGATTATGCCGATTCCGCATTCAATATCAGTGCTTAAATTAAAACCTCCTCTTTAAATTTTATTAGGAATTTTTGCATTTAGTAATTTAAAAGTAGTTGTCGGCATTTGGACAGCCTTTCTGTTTAGGAAATTTCCACCCATGTTGATAGCGGGGACTCTGCTGAACGCCCTTGACTGCAGACAAGAACTGCTGCATACTCTTTATATGCTTCTAGCCTGATTCCTCCTGCACAGTGATCTGTAAGGCTTCCAGGTCATAAACAGTGCAGTGTGGCTCTTGGCTGCAGTTAATAGCAATATTCTCAGGGAAGAAAGTAAATAAGGAGGAGGTTGTCCAAAACATGTGCAATATTACTGAAAGGAGTTAGTTACTTCTGGCAGTATTGCATTATTTAATGCAACTGGCATATAGCAGGGAATAATGAACCAAAGACTGCATCTCAAGAGTGGATGTAAGACCATCATGTGATACTTAAATGCAGACCCGTTTCAGCCACATACTACCCACTACTGCCGAGTCTCCCAGTCAATCATGTAAAATAATACTATTGAGCCAGGGACACCAGTATAAATCCTCCATTTTTTTTTTTACTTTAAGTATGTCAGTATAGAGTACATTAATCTGCACGAATGGACTTTATTTTAACATTAAAGCTCAGGAAAAGCAAGACAACAGCATAGAATGTTCAAGTCACTGGCACACAATAGGAAATTTAACAACTTACTAAATGACTCAGTTCCTCATAACGGGCATTAAAGACCTCCAGCTTCTCACTGATGATGTCATCGAGGATTCCGCCATCAATCAAGGTTTGACCAAGCTCACGGATCTGTGTTCTGTTGTCTGCTGGGTGCCGCAGGACTGACTCTAAAGCCTGGTAAATTAGACAGAAACTGCATGCCTTAACAAAAAACATATTTCACCTTAACAATATAGCAATTATGTGTCTGATATTCAGAAATCTCCTGCTCAAATGGCATGAAAATAACTATTACTATTTCAGGACCAGGGAAAAAAAATCTGTAATGATGCTTCTTTTGGCATTGTTCAGATTTATACTAGCCGAAAAAAAAAAAAATACATTAATAGAATTCACATTCTGCAAACCTTTATAACAAAATGGTAAATTCACACTCCAGTGATATATACATTTTATGAAGATGGTGTTAAAATATATTTGCAAGGCAATTTCTATTTAAATTATTAGATAACCCAGCACAGAATACACATATTCTCAAAGAAATTATAAACCACATATGTGGCTTACAGGTCCATATCAAGAAAATTACCAATAACTGACAGTATAAAACAAAACATAAAAACATAAAACATAAAAACAATTGCTCCTCCACATTAGAGACAAAACTGTGTACCCAAAAAATATTTATATCAAGCTTTATTAGATACCTCCAATGCTTCATTTTCAGGGAGATTTGCAGAGTTCTGTATTCGTTCATCCAATGTAGTTAGCCAAGCTGTCTCCAGGTTCAGATAATGGAGAAGTTCTATCCAGCAAGACCACACTTCCTACAGGATGGTGAGACAAAAGTATTAGTAACAAAGCCTCAGACATTACTGTTTACAATGCTAATCCATGATAACTATTCCCTTAATGAATTATAATTCTTGCTGTTCAAATAAGTAGATTGCATAATTTTGAAGCATCTCCTATTTCTCTTTCACATGAAAGTCCCATGAAGGTGTCTTCAACACTTCTAAACAGGATTTAAAATTCAATTGACTTGAATGGTAGTGAATCTCATTAATATATGACAAAGGATTTCAGAGAATGCAGAAAATCTGTTGACCTAAATCAATAGAATGTGGCCAATTGATGTTTTACCTAGAAACATTAAATGCCTAAATGTAATTTAAAGGTTATTTGTAAAAGTTGAACAAAAAAAAAAATAGTAGCACTAAGCACTCTAATACAAAAATATTTAACTGTCAAAAAAAAACAAAGTCTATGGACATATTAAAGATATACTAAAAATATTTTTTAAAAAATGTTATTATTTTTTCAAGGATAAAGAAATTGCATAAATACACGTAGGTACTTGTCACCAACTGAATAATAATTTGTAACTATTTTCTTTGATATGGATGCTGATGGAGTTCTGCACCCTGTACAATTCCAAGCCCGTTCATCAGGATCCAAGATATCCCCTATGCCTGGGGATTGTGGGATAATAACAGACTGTAGAAGGTGGAGATAAGCCCCCTCAAGTTCGATCTGTTAAGGCAGAAGGAATACGGAGGGGAGAAATGGATCGGGTTGCGAGAAGGGATCAGTATAGTGAATAAATATGGTATGTATGAGGAATTGAAAGAACCTACTGGCAGGTATGCGGAGGCATTCCTGGAGCTCATGAAACTCCAGGAAAATGTGAAGGCAGGCAAGACCGTAAAGGAATTCAATTCTGTCCAGCCTTGAACACCTGGGGGAGTTCCAGGGGGGTTGTTACGTTGCTCCGCAAAGAAACCGTAAAGGAACAAGGACTGAAAGAAGGAGATAAACAGTACATCCCCATTCCAGTCCTCAAAGTATATCTTGATAGTCTCAATTTGCAGCATAAAGCTGTTCACATGTTTTGCTCAGGTTGACACCTAGGTATTAAATATTGTGCAGCTCCCAATGGAAATTGTAGTTATGTTGAAGAAGGCTAATAGTTTCCATAGGTATATTCAGAGGTAAAATCTCTAATTTATCAGAATTAATAGTGAACATAGAAACTCTGTAATGCTGAAGCTCTTTACAAATTGAGTGAAGGGAAAGTGGAGGTTAGTAATAGTAATCAGCAAGTGATGAGTGTATAAAGTGAGCTTGTGCTTCCGGTGCCCTAACTCTTGATATGTACCCACAACACACCAGCTTGCAAATAAATTTGTATTGTCTAACAAATTAAACCATCTTGTATATCGTTGTCCACAGGAATCCGAAAAAGTTCAGGGCTCCTTACAGGATCATGTCAAGGCAAAGCTTTTCATTACTAAACAATGTAATAGTTCTAGATTAAAAGACAGCAGTATTGTTGGACTCAGCAATACCTCCAAAGTGTGGCATTTTCCCCGGATCCTGTTACACAGAAGCTGATAGTTGTCCAGAACTTCCTTTAGTTCAGATGTCAGGTCTTGGCCACCGGCTGGTCCTTTGGCAGCCATTGTCATGATGTTGTCCTTCAAGATCTTCACTCGCACCTCTTTCTGCAACACATCCTCTTTCGCTCTCTGCACACAAAAGTAAAAATATGCTTACATCATTGAAAAAAAAAAAAAGTTCTTTATTTAAATAGATAAAAAGAACATGAACCCCATGACTACTAACCACAATCCTCCTGTCTTGTCTTCCCAACTCCCACCTTGTCCCTCTCAAGTCAGCCTCCTTATTTTCTCTCTAGTGACTCTTATATCTGCTGTCCCTCTCTGTCAGTCACTACATTGTCTTCACATGACCTACAGAATGAAATTTAAACTCCTTACCTACAAAGCACTCAACCAATCCCTCCTCCTACATCTCCAACCTTATCTCTACCACACTTTTGCTGCCCCATCTGCTCTGCCGACAGCCGCTTCACTGCCACACTGATTACCTCCTACTCACGAACCTCCACGACTTCATCTGGGCTGCTCCCCAGCTGTGGAAAGATCTTCCACCCACTCTCCAAGGCTTCAAGCGCACCCTTAAAACTAGCTGCTTTATTCAAACCTATCAGCTCTCCTCCTAGCTCCTTAGTTTCAGTCATCACCCTGACTCACCCACTCGGTATCACCCTATTTCCCTTTCCTTTAGGATGTAAGCTGTCACGAGCAGGCTCCTATTTCCTTATATTCTCTTTATACTATTCCTTCCCCCTCTGTACCTCTAGACCTGCTTCACTAGCCCTTTCGTCAGGTGCCCAGTCCTACTTTACATTAGACACTTTACTCCACTCACTATTCTGTAAATAACTTGATCAATGTTGTCTGTGTGTAATTTATTTAATCAGAATGTCTGGCCTTTTGTTTTTCATTCATTATGTAAAGTCAAGGCCGGATTAAGGAAATGGAGGCCCCTGGGCTAAGAGGGCCTCCATTCCCCCGTGAGCCGCTCGCCCCCCCCCCCCCCCCCCCAAAGAACTTACCTCCTTCTCCTGGCAGTGTAGTCCTTCCGCAGCACAACCAAAGCTCCTTACTGAGGAGATCTCGTGAGAGTGAGACTATGAGTCTCACTCTCACGAGATCTCCTCAGTAAGAAGATTACTGAGCGCCAGGGAAGGACTACAGTGACAGACTCAGCAGCATTGATCAGGCCGGGGGCCCCCGCGCACTGATCAATAATGCTGCTAAGCACTTTCAAGGGTCCCCTGGATGCCCGAGGCCCCTGGGTTGTAGCCCAGTTAAAACCTCGGATTAATACGGCCCTGTGTAAAGTGTTATGGATCGTTGCTGTATACTACTGTAAATGTCATAAAAGGCACTGCAGACCTTTTGTTGTGCCCTATAAATAATAAATAATAAATGATAATAATAATAATTACACCTTTTTAATATAGTCTGCCCACTCTAATTTAAAACATGTACATGTCCCTGGAAAACATGTACATGGCCCTGTGAACATTCTGGACATAACAAATTAAACTCTCCAGTTCATAGATAAATTGCTTACTTTCATTTCTTCTACTGCACTCTCAAGCTCTTCTGGAGACTTGTACTCGAAATCCTTCTCCAAATATTCCTCTTCAGCTTGCGTCATCCATTCTTGCATCTCTGCCAAATCCTTCTTCAAATTTACAGCCTTCTCCTGACTCTCGGACAACCTGTTCATCTGATGAATTACCTGAAAAGCAAACATTTACACAGCGTTGGATCCTTTTGCATGTGTAAGGTGATCACTGGCACATAGCTAAACTATAAACATATAAGGACTATGCGTGCAGTTATTTGCACAGCATACAACAAAACTGATCTAAAATTAAATACTGTGATTTTCAACCAACACTGGAATCCTGTCAACTACACTCACTGCCTGTTATGTCTACATAAAAGTGGTTCTCAGTGGCAGCTGCACACAGGACAGAAATCACATTTCTCTCTATTTCAACATTACTGTCTTAGACAAGATAACGGATTAATGTAACTTACGCAAACTGCCCAAAATGTTGGCTTTGTTTGAAAACTAGTTTTGAGAATCTTCAGACTAGACTGTCAATAATACTCACAGTAGTTACTTCTGTTTTTATTGATGTTCAGTGATATTATTATCTTAACAAAATGCTTGAAAATGTATAAATCACACTAGCAGTATAAAGACTGTAGTTGGAACGTGACATCTTGTAATGTGTCATTTCCCACGGGGAGATTAGAAACTTTTCTTATCTTTACTGTAAAGTTAAACCAAGGAATTGAATATTTCAAATATTTGGCAAATCTTCAGTTTACCTGTTTGCTTAGTCTCTCCCATTGTGCCTGCTGGTCAGCGAGTCGAGGCAGTAGCCAGGTGTGGATCATAGTATCAGAGTGGCTTCTTAGCCCTGAATCGACATCGGTTAACTTGTTTAGACATCCTTCCACGGCTTCCATCTCATTCACAAGAGCCTAGAAGGATTGTACAGAAATGAACGTGAGCTATCTGTAGAACACAAAAATAGTCCCATGTCTCAAGCTACAGAAACAGGCTATTTTTGGAATTTCACGCTCTGTAATTCATGCTATTTTTACACTTTGTGTTGTCAACAAAGGTTTCCATTCCCATTACATTTAAGAATACAAACCAATGGAAGAGGTTTGACCGGATTGAAATTAATATCCAACACAACTGGAAAATTAAGTTAATTTCAAATATGTTAAATGTAAGATCAAATCATATTTGACTTGTTAGTGCTTAAATATAAGGGGTTTCCCAACTCCGGATGACTTCAGGCAGGGGCTACCCTCTGTTTTACTGTTGCTCCCCCCTACTGCATGTACTATTTGGGGACCCTAAAAAGGGTTTTTATGATTTTCATGTCCTCTTTATTTGTGAGTCTTTAACAGTAACATCCTATTTGTTAACCTCATTTTTTTTTTTCAAAATGTCATTCACCTTCAGATGATTTTAATTTATTGCCTTGTACAAGTGCTGCTGTAACTTTTACTAAATATTGGTTTATCTTTCAGGCCTCTTTCTATTCCTTTATAAGATTAGTCTCAGATATGGCACAAAGTTAGACTCTTGATACAATTGTATCCAATACTGAGAGAAAAGCAACACTGCATTATATCCAATGACATTGAAAAAACACAACACACAAAAATAAAGAGGACACAAGACATATAAAGCAATTTAGTCAAATGAAGGTGGACAACCCCTGTACTCATTAAACAGACAACACATAATTGGGGATGAACCATCCAAGGTAAGAGGACAACATCAAAACTATAACACTCTAATCCATAAATAGATTTGGTTTCATTCTACTACTATTTACACCTCACCATTAATTATCAGAGATAACGATCAGCATTAGTAAAACTTTCTTTAAAGATACATGTAATCTTATACTGCTCAGAACAACAAGCACTTATTATTGCACTGGTAGGTGGGTGCTTCCTCATTCTTTTAGATCATCTATGAATCTTACCATGCACTGGTCCAGCTGTCTCTGTAGTCCTTCAGGATCTTCTAAGGATGTGTGCTGGTTTAGAACAAAATCCTTTGCCTCACTGATCCATTTCTGTACAGATTTGGATTCAGCCTAATCAAGTAAGAGAACACAAAATACACATAACACATTTAGGGCATAAATTGCTGACAAATGAAGTGTTCATAAAACAAACCTACTTTAGTACCTCGAAAAGAAAGAAAAAAAAACATCAAAGCACATACATAGACATGATCTGAGGCCTTTACACGTAAAATAAAATCATGATATCTAGATTACATACCAACTCACTGTTTCAATATATTTGCATTTATTCAAATAATTAAGGACTGCAGAGCTGTTTACTTTACACAGAAACAGTGCAGTGAGCCCTCCTTATATCACCCGCTTAAAACACAGGCTGTAGCCTGGGGAGTGTTAGAAAGAGGGTGACATATAATTAATAGTACTAATAATTTACTTTTGCGTAAACAAACACAATATATATATATATATATATATATATATAGAGATATATATATATATATATATATAGAGATATATATATATATATATATATATATATATATATATATATATATATATATATATTAGAGATATATATATATATATATATATATATATATATATATATTAGAGATATATATATATATATATATATTATATACACACACACACACACACACACACACACACACACACTCACACACAATGTTGCGAAGAGGCCTGCTTGCTACACCTCACTCATGCATAGGGACAGATAAGGTCCCGGGAAGTCTGCAGGGGATGGCTACATATGCGCGGCTATGCGTGTAAAGTGTCATTACGGTACAGCAACAGCACAGATTTCTGTACAGAGGTGCGCACGGAAATTCACGATGTTGCGGTACTGGGACCAGTGCAGACGCGCAGAATTGCGGGGGACGAATCCTAATTGAATATGCCCCATAGAGTTAATTCTGTACACAGACAAACTCGTAGTCTACACACACACACAGGTGGTCTAATGAGGTAATTATATCAAGGGGAGGAGACTTGTGCCTGAAAAACTTGAGTTTGACAATTGTGTTTGTGACTGATGCTGGAAGAGCTGGCCAGTCAGTAACGAGCCAGACTGTGTTTAGCTTAGCATTAGGGTCACCAGGAGGTGTAAACAACGTGACTGTTTACTGGTGTCACACTGACGAAGTATTGCTCTTTATTGTGACGCAAACAATAAAGCACTGCTTAATTTGAAGCAGTCTGTGTCCGAGTGATGTTTTCAGAAGGTGTCAGAAGTGCTACAACATTTACATATATATATATATATATAAACAGGGAGTTCCTGGACTACTTCTGGGACATTGCGAAGCCCGACTAGGATGTTAGACTGGCAGCTACAGAAAATCTTATTCAGTACCTGAAATCTAGTGATAAGGCAGATGACCTGAAATACACCTTTAAGAGGCTAGTGGAAGGTTTGGCAGCCACTCGGGAAGCAGCTCGGCCAGGATTCAGCTTGGCCTTAGCTCAGGTTCTGCAGTGTTTTGAAGAGATCCCATTGTCCACAGTGTTGGAACATCTTAGTGACAAATATAACCTTCAGAAGGTGAATAAGAAATCGGTGCCGAATGCTGCCTTTGGTAATTTTTTTGGTGTTCTCACCCTGTCCCAGTCTGGTCGTCTTGCCAAGTGGAAGAAAGATATGGTGTTTGCAGTATGCTGATGTTATATGACTGGAGTACAGACTTGCAGTTGCTGAGAATGCTGACCACATATTATTGAAAGAGAAGTGGTGATTAAGCTGTGTTCCAGTCTCTGGATTAATTATACAGATAAGCGATATAATTCCTTGGGTGTGTGTAACACTATGGTGATGGGCTATCACTAACACACTGCTCCTACTAATCCTATGTTTTTAATATTCTGTCATTTTATATATGCAACACTGGACTTATACCCGTGGTCCTAGAGGACCGTCCAGCAAGCGTGGAACCTTGAACTGTTGTTTTATTATTACTTCCCCACTGAACCTGGGTTAAATTCCCTAGTAACACACCATTGTGCGCCGTATCCTTATTTGACTTTATACAATTCTGGACTTACCTACCAATTACAAGGAAGGCTGCCTCCATATGTGGAAGAGGTGTTTTTGTGGACTATCTATTTATTTACTTGATACATTACTGTTGTGAGCGCCAGTGTTTATTACGTATTTTGTTAGTTATATATATATATATATATATATATATATATATATATATATATATTTTAACACATCTCTTTGAACAGAGAAAAATCAACAGAATTGCCACCTTTCCTTTCATAGGGACACTTTTCTATATAATGATAGATTCAAGATGTCTTATGCAAGTTTTCATGTTTTAATAGACAAGGGCCGACACAGGACTTTAAATTAAAATAGATATTTTTTAAACGGTAAATGGTGGCATAATACTGGATTCTCATTGAAGAGATCATGAAAGAACAGTATTATTTCTTGCAATTAAAGTAAAAAAGGATTTTACATATAGCAAAACAAATGTAAGACAAATATGACAGTAATACCTGCATAGTAAAACAGATGAGAAAAAGTAGACATAAAAGGCCACACAATGTACTAGTAGTACTCTAAAGAATAAACCCACATTATTCAGTATGGCCAAGGCTGCCGATTTCCCTGAATTATGAACTGAGTAAAGTGACTTTGTTTGTTTAACCTTGTTTTACCATTTTATTATATGTATGTTCTTTTTTATGTAACAAGACATATATAACTGTGCTGTACTTACAATGGTTTCATGTATTGATCACTGAGCAACATACCAGTGTAATTTGCAGCCCTATCCTCATTAACATAAGCCTACAAATGAACAAGTCACTGGCTCCAACAATATCAGCACACTCATTTCCTGGAATAACCAGCACTGTCTATGCATGTATTATATATTGTGTTCATATAAGGGGAGAACTGGGAACTGAGGTCTGAGAACTTGAGAGATGCTGCTAATAATTTTAAATATAAACCAACATTTTTCATTGGTAACTGAACAACATAAATGAAGCATAATATATTGATGCTGGCTTCCCCATAAACCTAGACAGCACTGGTCTGTACATTCTGGAACAACCTTATATCATTGTGTGAATGTATTTTAAATGGGTTATTCAGTGATAAATCACACATCTCCATTGATGCCACCAATTTATAGGAGTTACTTAGAGCCATACTGTAGGTAAATAAATTGTATGGACATGACAGATTTTGACAGAAAAATAATATGTTGCTTTTGAAAGAGGAAGGGATGTATTACAATGCAACCTGTCATCCCTACATATATTGGGGCCTATTTATAAAACGGTTACCTCAGAAACACAGTGCAAACACAGATTAGTTGAAAATTACTGGGCAAAAATGCCATATATTTAAAAAAAAGTTACTATGAGGTTTTATAACCTAATTGGTGCCTTACACTTGTACGCTAAGACAGGTCTGACTTAGTTTAGGTTGAGGGCCAGTAGTTTTGTTGCAATTGTTACTTAACTATTTATAAGTATATCTCTGCAGTCCTGTCAAATACTTCTGCCCACTTTTCAGGAAAGACCCTGCCCCACTTCTGCCTCACAGTGCTGGGGTGCAGTAAATGGATATTTCCTTCACACTTGGCTTTGTAACTATATATACAGGTAAGAGATCTCCAATTTTATCCAGAAGGTACCAAAAAAAACAAAAAAAGGAAATAGCTTCTGAATCTCTGTGATCAAGTCATATACAGAGACATGGTCACTAAGGAGCTGATGCGTAAAATGCAATAAAAAAAAAGACGCAATTATGTGTATCTTCCTTTTTAGGATATCTACGACTCAACAAAGTACGCTGAATGCGACTGGATTACTAAAGTGTTTGATTTGTTTTAACCATTGTTGACATGCCTTTTAATCTAGATTTAAAAATAAATAAATATTTTTTTAAAAATGGTACCCCCCCTCTACCAAAATCAATCTAAGCATCAATTTATAAACATTAATAAAGTATCAATGAACTACATTCTATCAATGTATTGCATAGCAGCTAAATTCCACGTGGTGTTTAGTCGCTACTAAAAAAATCAGATTGAAGCCACTCTGTATTAGTTAGTTCCTCACAACCTTCCTGGCATCTATATGTTTTTTTTTTCCTTTTTTCCTCCAGTGGCTTAAAAGATGGAAGACATAAGATGACTCCTCGATGGCATTAGGTCTGTAATAAACTGGTAATAGAGGGTGTCAGGGAATGTTTATTTTGTTATAATATTTTTTCATGGTGTCAGTGTTTCTATCTAACAGTATTTTTTCCTATGGCACTACAGTATATGAACCATCTAAGGGGAATGGGATTTAAGGATTATGGGACTAACTAAAGCCTTGGTTATGGGGAAATTTTTTTGGGATCCCCATCATTGTGCCTCTGAAACTCCCAGCACCTAACTAACTCTAGGAGGTGTAAAACATTCTTTAACAGTAACTCTTTTCAAAATATTATATATATATATATATATATATATATATATATATATATATATATATATATATATATATATATATATATATATATATATATATATAAAATATCAAATAGACAGTGTGATACCTCCTGACGAAGTCCTTAGAGATGAAACGCGTAGAGGTGTTTGTGGATTCTCTTTGACTTAGAAACTGCTTCAGATTGAGCTGTCCGTGTCTGGAGATCAGAACTGAGCTGTTGTGTTATCTATGCCTGAAAATATTTATCATCTGGTGCGTGCAATTTTATTGTTTGAAATAAACATTTTACTTGGTTAATGCACCATGGAAGCGCCCCTGTCTATTTGATATTATAGGAGTTGGCTGTTCCCCCGTGGAGATCGGGTGATAGAAGGGAAGGACGCGCAGACTATATCCTGCTGGTGTTGTGAACTTTCGTGGAAAAGAGATTGGTCACGAACGAGCACGTTTAAGACTGAACTGTCTATTATATATGAACTGTGCGCACCGTTTTTTGCATTGTGTATATATATATATATATATATATATATATATATATATATATATATATATATATATATATATATATATATATATATACATACACACACATATAAATACATATACATACACATACATCTCTGCAACTGAAAAATAGGTTTGTTGGTTACAATTTCTAATAATTCTCCCAAAAACTAATTAATAATAATAGTAGTAAAATACCACAAAAAGCACCATATTTCTCAAAACAGGTTTCCGACATGATCCTATATTAGTAAGCGAACCATCATTATTCTGTTTGCTTTACCTCAAATGCTCGCAGCTTGGAAGAAATGTCATCTAGACTATAGAGCTGCTCAGCACAGATACTCCTCAGCTTGCTCCACTGCTCCTCTATGTCCCTACATTCATTCATGTACACTGCTGTCTTATCTTCTGGAGCTCGCTTCTCAAGTAGTCTGGTTTCAGAGTACAACGTGTCGATGTTTAACTTCTGGTCTTCTAAGGTCTGTGTAAGAATCTGAAAACCATAAAAAGAACAGTGTCAAGTTCTGCCTGAAATCTAATATATGCCGGAAGAATTTCTAGATCGTTTTTTTTAAAATATTTAGATTGATAAATAAAAAGGTGTTTATAATTTTGATTCTCTTTATTGTACAATCTGTAATTGTTCTAAATCCAATTCTGTATCATTTCAACATAAATAAAGAGGTTACAAATAAAGAAAAATAAATATAACCCACATGCAACCTTTCTTCCTCATTTACAAGATAGATAGATAGATAGATAGATGTATAGATAGATATTTCATGTATATTGGGCATCTCAGTAATACACATAAATATGAGTAAGGTGAAATAGTGGCTTTAATAAAAAACACATAAAGGCATATAGTGCCATAAGACAATAAAATGCATATGCAAGAAAAGCAAATGAGCTTGGATAACACATAGCACATGGCAGAAAATCCCCTGCTGGCAATAAGTGAAATAGAGCAGAGATATATTGTGTTTATATTGCATGATTGCTATGGAAACACAATTTCTGCAGTAAGGCCTGTCAGAAGTTCATATTACCTATGGTGACACTCCAGCTATGAACAAATAAATGCTTTATTGTAATAATGAGCCTGTTCTTACCATAGATAGCAGCTGAGGAATTCTTATGAATATATCTATCGATTAAATGCACACTTTGCAAACATAAATTATGTAACATTATATTATACACTAGCTATCTGTTCATCGCACACATCTCTCTTTTATACTGCTTTCTTTTTTTTCCAAACAGACTTCTTGTCTATGTTTTAAAGGACATGAACAACCTTAAGACTCAAACATATATATTCTTCAATAAAACATGAGATTTAGTTTCGAGGATACAGAATTGCCCAACATCATTTGGATCAATCCTATCTAGTTTGGGTGCTTTGGGTGCATAGGATTTTCTCGCCAATCCCTCTAACATTAAACTTAATTTTTTATCAACTTATCTGCAACTATTAGCTGTGTAAAGTGGTACTTCAATACTAGCCTGTCCTACAAGACCAAGGTTTGGTGGTATCATAGGGATCGATAAATACTGCTTAAGCATATAATGGATGTTATACTGTTATACTGTGTACAAATGTATCTCTACACTATCATTAGGCATATATATATATATATATATATATATATATATATATATATATATATATATATATATATATATATATATGTGTGTGTGTACCTTGTATGGCCCGACGCTAATAATAATAATAATATCAATACTGTTTATCAGTTGGATGCATCTTGACATACATCCAACTCAACATAAACACTCAAAAACGTGTTTTTTTGCATATATCTTTTTCTATGTACATTCAGTGCACAAATGCGTCCAACCCTAAATGAGTCCCTATGCGTGTATACTGATTACATTCTGAATTCTCCAAACTTTAGTTTACTTTTTTTTATTAAAAAAACATGTCCCACAAAAGACTAAACATAAAAATGTGAACCTAACAAACATTCTGCAACAATAATATTAAATGGTAAATAAATTTTTCAAAACTCACCTTTGCCTGTTGTAGAGCCAGCTCCACTGCTGCTGGATCACAGAGACCTGTCAACTGTGACTGTAATTTGTGTTGACAATCCACTAATGTTTCTTTTAACACTTTCCGGGTATCTAGGTACTGTTGGCTGGGCTGGCATTCCATGGCTGCAAATATTACAACAAGTAGTATTGTATCAATACTTTTGGAATTCAAGCAATACCTTTCCAATCAAGCTGTCAGTTAAAACCTACACTGCCAAAATTTACCCCAGTCGTTGCTCTTCTGGGAGTGCAAAACGACTCCTCAAAATTCAGAAGACTCCCAGACATTCCTATTATTATTAACATTTATATTTATATTTCATCAGCATACTCCATAGCGCTTTACAATCAGGAACAAACATAGTAATGAATCAAAACTGAATATTAACACATAGCTTAGAGGGGTCCGGCTCACTAACAATATAAGCCAAAAAAGACTGAAACATGCTGGCTATAGATGTCATGCTCTAAACAACCCACCAGATGGGGCACTGACTGAAAGAGCTGCTATGTAAATGGTATTACTCAGTTTTCTCCTTTTGAAGTGGCTTATTTTCACATTGTCCCCAAGCAGAGTAGCTTTCAAGTGCCCCCCAGCTTTTTGCATTTTTTTAATGAGACTCCATCAATTGGAAACCCACAAAGTGTAATGGCCATGTCACTTATGTTTCGATTTCATTATATATTTTAAGTATTTAGCAGATTCTCTACAATGCTAAAAGAAAACATTAGTTTGAGAAGGTATTCTATCTTTACATTATGCATCAATCTATTACTACTTGTGCTGGAAATGGCAAGCAAAGATCCCAGCTATAATGTTTTTTATATATTATTACTTTTTATAATAAAAATGTGGTGTGATGTCAGAAAACATCAGCTTATTTTTTCTTTAGGAAAGTTTACATATAACACTAAAATGTTATGCACTGTTGTATATATTTAGCAGGTAAACAAGATAGAATGGTCTGGCTTGTAACTGCATTTTAAATCCAGTTTCTAAAGCACAACATGGGTCAGCACGTTCTACATTTGCAATTGTTATCTGGGAATGCAGAGTAACAAATGTTTAGAAAAGACAGCCAGAGTGGTATGTGTGTGAGACGTAACATATACACATAGAAGAAGGAGAATCTCCCATTTCTTTCCATTTCTATATATTTATTTTTGTATGACTGTCCATCGCTGCAGAGTTTTGTGGCGCCTTCATTAATAAACAATGATTATGTTGAGAACTAGCAAGTAGGTGGCCCAGATGACACAAATATCTAAAACGTAAAATGTATTTGGTATACATTGAAAAGTATAAGATGCATACCCAAAACATTAGGGAAAGCAGGTTAGTTTATAATGTTTGTGGAATAAATGTGAAAGTTTATCTACATATCTGTTTAGTGTTATGCAAGTTGTGGGGAGTCTGCGATTCCTTAATGGTAAGAAAGGGGCTGCCGTGGAGAAGAAAAAGGGGAGGGTCCCACACCCCTAGTTTAGTTATGGACAAAGTAGAGAGATCTCCCAGCGCAAAGAGAGAAAAAAAAAGAAGGGGGGGGATTGACAATTGGCTTCATTACACTGCACTATGTGGATTTGGTGTTTATACATCATTCAAATCTGTTTATCCATTTATCCATTGTATCCTGGATCATTTAATCACATTGACCCAGGAAGAGACTATTGGAGGGATCAGCTGCCTGCCCGTCAGAACAGCTGACCTATTAGGAATGTCTTCCTGTCTGAAGACCAGTACATAAGAGCTGTCTTTACCCCCATACAATTATTGCTAAACATTATCTGAGGAAGCCCCTATCGGGGTGAAACTCGTAGGTTTGTTACTTTTTATCACACTTTTTCTGTGGACAATATCTGCACTCACACATTTATCAGAGACTGAAGCGCTGACTCGCTTACATGCGCATGCGCGCACCGACGATACCTTCCAGCGGGTCTTCGTCTACCCCCTCCGGCTGTGAGTGCCTTTACACAGACCTTTTGCTTACAGGACTCTCTATACCCCAGGACACTTCTCCGGTACCAGCCTTATCTTGGAGACAGAACTTCCAGCGCTACCCAAGGCGGAAGTGCGGACTTACCATACCGATAATATTAGGTCCAGAGGGACAGTGCCTGCGGGTTTGAAAACTAAGACTGAGGCATCCACACAAGTCAACCTGGGGAGGAAGGTAAGTGCACTACCTACCCTTCCCAGATATGTGAGCGGACTCCGTCTTCTCAGTTTGTTGTTTAGGAATTTCCATTTCCAGCTTATCCGGAGTGGATGCATATTGTGTGACAGACCACCTTACATTCTGTATCCCATACAGCCTAGTACTATCTAGGACGGACTCTCCGGAGTTGGGAACTTTATTTTACTTAGGTTTATTGCTGTTGGAATCTCTCTATGTACTTGACACTTATGCAAAGGTCAGTACTAGAGACCTTGTCATAGACAGTATTTCTGTTGACATCTGCATGTTATTTATTACTGTTATACATATCCATATATGCCACTTCAGCATTAACACTTTGCATTATATCTCTGATGTGTATTTCTTCTACCTTTTATATCCCCCCTTTCTTTTTTTTCTCTCTGTGCGCTGGGAGATCTCTCTACTTTGTCCATATCTGCTTAGTGGCCTAGTGGTTAGCACTACTGTCTCTCAGCACTGGGGTCATGAGTTTGATTCCTGACCATGGCCTTATCTGTGTGGCGTTTGTATGTTCTCCCTGTGTTTGCGTGGGTGCGCTCCGGGTGCTCCGGTTTCCTCCGATACTCCAAAAACATACTGGTAGGTTAATTGGCTGCTATCAAAATTGACCCTAGTCTGTCTGTCTGTGTGTGTGTGTATGTATATTAGGGAATTTAGACTGTAAGCTCCAATGGGGCAGGGACTGATGTGAATGAGTTCTCTGTACAGCGCTGCGGAATTAGTGGCGCTATATAAATAACTGATGATGATGATGTACTATCTTCTATTGAGCTTACTCAGCATTTCTTTACTTTCGTGAAATTTTACTAGTGTATCAGATTCAGAGCGGAAAGCATAGACTGACAGGACTTTTATAAAGACTGAGCTGCCTAACACTTTTCGGTTCTAGAAAAAAAACTTGTACTACCCATTAAAAAATGTAAAGAGACCGTTTTCATATTTAATTTGCAATACAGTAAGTCAATTGGTTGTTTTGGGTTACTGAAAATGTGTGATTTTATAGTAAGTAATGCCCTATGTGTAACTGAAAAGTGTGACCAATAACCAACCTTTCTGAAATTGTTGGACTTCTCTTTCCATTTGAGTTTTCACTCTTTCGTAGCGGTCAGTGAAGTTACTCTCACTGGCTTCAATGAAAGCTGGAGCTCCAGGCTGTGAGCCTAGTGACAAGGCTTTTGCTTTTAAATGTTCAACTTGTGCGTGCAAGTCACCGAATTTGTCCAACCGAAGCTGTAAATGAGAATATCACATAAACATAATTTAATCCTGAACAGAACTATGTAAGACTGCGTCAACTTCTTAAAAGTAGGGGGCCAAATAATTTTTGATCCTCGACAAGGGAAAAAATAAAGTAAATGCTGTAACTGCAATGATGGGAATGGTGGACTCAAATATCCCCCATGCCCATCATATACAGTCTCAATGGCCACCGAATACAGCAACATATCCAGCATAATGTCCTTATGTCTATGATATACAGCCAACTAGTTCTTAAAAATAGCATCCTTATGCCATAGTCTCTGTATGCCCCAACATAACCTTCTTATGCCCAATACAAATCCTATAAACCCCACATAAAGTCTCCTTATACCTCACACAAAGTCTCCTTATACCTCACACAAATGCTCCCTTATACCTCCACAACCCTGGAACCCAGCATGGCTCTGCCTTGCGAGCAGAGGAAGAACATAGGAGCTCCACCAGTTGAGAGCCCTGATGTAAAACATAATCTACTGTAATATTAATCAAAACAACACAATACCAAGCTCTCTGTCATTGAGAAATGAAGACTGTTATCATGGATAGTAGTACACTAAACACTAGGTAGGCATATACAGTTTTGGTTCACTGCCTGGAAATTGCATCTGCCACCTATGTTACTAGTGCTCACATTTGTTTCTTTTTAAAGAGAAAATTAAGATACCCCAGTAATCTGTAGTTTGTTCCATCCATAACAATAATACCTTCATTTAATTTGGCTTTCATAAGCAGTGAACAAAATGTAAGAATATATTCCCATAATTTTGAGTCTGGGAATTAGAACTGAGACGATGGAACCACAAGAGGCTGTTTTAGGCCTAGGCGCAAATTCTATCCAGACGCAGAATATGCAGCTGAGCAAACCATGCTCACAGCAATGGGTGCAAATGCAAACACTATTTTTGTATGACTAGCAAATACTGCAAACTACGATTACTTGTATACTGCTACGCTACACTTACTGGTTAGCTCTATTTTTACAAAGCATTCAGCTAGGCCGCATCTGCCTCATAACTCTAAATCAGGCTGTGCATTTTACATTTTTCCTTCTGCCGCACAAAATGGTTTTTCCACATGCAAATGTTGCACCCAGTCGTTGACTTTGCCCCTAACACTAAATTAGCTCATATACATAACCTACAGATACAATCAGACAAGGCAATAGTTTAATCCAGTTAAACAGACAACATATATGTAGCAGAGGTAGCTCTCTAGATAATCTGGGTAATCAAGGTCGACTGTTGATGTTCTAATGCCATGATCTGCCTCTGGCTACAGTTCAGTGTCTCCTCTCTAGAGGCTACACTGCCTTCATCTGATTCTGCCTACAAGGGGTTAAGCTTTCATCATTACTCCTAGATCCCATTCACCTGTGTCTGTTCTTTAAGACACTGTCTTTCCCAGCTCTCTGAGCCAGTTCATAATGTGTATTTGCTGGTCTCTTTGAGAAACACATGTTTTCTGATCCTGACTGACTCCCTGATCACCTCACGTGTCTGGCACTCAGCTTCAAGCTTTCCAGCTTACCTGGCAAGCTACAGGCACAGGTAGTAAAGTATTACTTATATATCATAACTCCACTCCACTACAGACAGCTGAAGCCCCTCCCAAAACTTTAGGTAAGTATCCTAATAGGATCTGATACAGGTTAAAAAAGAAGCTCAGTTGCTGTGACATCACCGCCTCTATGTAAAAATCAACAAATCCACACTCTGCATTTTTGCAAAGCAAATCTGCCTAGTGACAGTCATTGTCTGATTGGTCAGTTATGGAAGCAGGAAGCATGGATACCCGCTGCATAGGGGTGAAAGAGGACATGGTGGACAGATTTAGTAAGTTACTTTATGTAAATTATTCAGCTAAGTAATACATAGCTTTGATAAATGGTAATATCAAATAGTGGCTTTATTTGATCTTTATATTTATATTTATAGCATATGCTTACCTGTCTAACGTCCTTCATTGATTGCAGTGGAAGCTCCTGAGATGGCAAAGGCTGGGCATTCAGCCATTCCTCCTCTTGTCTTATCTTTTCTTCCAAGCTCTCCAACTCTTTGAAGTAAGCAGTGATGGCATCTTGATATAAAATGCCCTTACTAAGGTCTTCAATTTGTATATTTATGTCCTTCCAATCAGCCTGTAATCTGCCCAGCGACCCTTTTATCTCCTCTTCTGGGAAATCTTCTGTAACAATACATGTAAACCTCAAATTAAGTACAGTAGTCTATACCAACATAAACTGGGGAGGGAGCGAAAACCAAATCAGAACTGATGACCCCAGACAATATTACTTGCTGACAAGTTTACAAATATTGACTAACAACAAGTATTTTAACAACACATTAATTCTAAAACGCAAAAATATATGAAAACATTACAGGATCTAAAGGACAGGTATTTCCCACTAATGTAAAATAAGGAGCTTGGTTAATAAAATGGTGCAAAAGGGAGCTGTAATCCATCGTATTTAATCTCATTTACTGACAGCTGGCAATCATGATCTGAATGTAGAAATAAATACTCCTCTAGTATTATCATCCATATTGCAGTAGTGTTTTTTTTTTTGCATTGAACACTTATAAGCTTCAAATACAGTACTGTTAAATACCAGCCAAATGTGCAAATTTTCAAATCATATATCATTAAATATTTAACTTTAGCATAGTCTCCAATCTCTAATGCACACTGCTTGGCACAAGGGCCAATCTATATGTACACAGTAATGTAACAAAAACATACAAATTCTACCATGCACAAAGATATAATACAGCAGAGGGAGCCATGCAATATAAAAAGAGAAACCACACTGTCACCCACATTACCAGCAAGAAGATAAATTATATCTAAGTTAGGAAATGGAATTTTGGAAGACAAGAAGCACATCAGGATTTATTAGCATGATACCATGAAAGGATTGGAATGCACTTTCTAGCATGAATTAGAGGATGCAAATCCAAGTTGAAATGTATATGCTACACATTATTCTTTCAGCAATGCTCAACTTTAATAATAATACCAAATGTATATCTCAGGGATGGACTCCCTTTGTCACGCTGAACTACATTTTCTATGAGCATATAGAGTTAGGTCATAGTCTGAAAGCCTAAAGTTTGTTCATCCCTCACATTCAATATATAGTTTAATGATTTAAGCAAACTTTATACTACAATTGTATATATGATTTTATTTACATTTTTGTTTTTTCACTTTTGATTTAATGACCAGTGTCTTAGGGATCTCTGTACATTATACTGAGACCACTGAGATGGCATAGATCGCTATCTTGTTAACTGCTCCGGCCTCCATAGCCCATGGGAGTTGGCTTTTTGGCATAAGGCTGGTGCATGCTCTTTTCTTGCAGCATCCCCATCCTATACAACATTAGCCCTGTGCTAACCAGCATGGTGTGAATTTCCACTATGACCATGGCAACCACAAGTTCTGCCCAGCCTGATTTTCACTATAGCAAGAAGACCCCCATGTGTTCTCCCTATTTTAGTGGAAATCAGCCCAGACTGTCTAGTGCTGGGGCTGGTTGAGGATTGGAGCAGTTTAATTATCTTTGTCCTGCATTGCATTTGCTCCCCATAAGTGACCCCTTTCTCTCACATCTCATCACACGTTATGGGCTAATTTCACCTTCCACTTGCTGGTTGTCAGCTGCCTTATAGTGACAATTAAGAGCTTACCTTCTTCTTGTAAGTCCATGGGCAAACCATGAGGTTGCTATAAATGAGAATCTCATAAATAACAACTTAGCTACCACTCTGTCCCACTACAGATATGCTCCAAGCTATACTGTTCTCCAAAGTAAAGCCTTCGTTAATGTAAAAACTAAAATGCTTACAAGTGGACTGTGGTTGGTCCTGTGTACAGCAAAAGATACATGAAAGGTCAGGTATAGAGCAGTAGGCCTCCTACAAGCGGCCTTTAATTTTAGGTATCTAAAGTGGGTTCAAGTCTTTTAAATGTGCTGTGATGCTTATGTCAAAAAAATAACATAAGCCCTAGTCTGTGTGTCTGGTAGGAAATTTAAATTGTAAGCTCAAGGGGAGCAATGTGAATTCTAACACATGCACTAAGTAATATGATTGGTGCTATATAAATAAAAAAACAATTGGGCCTGAACACATACACTTTCTGACAAGCATTGTCCTTCCTTTATGTCAATTCCAATGTTGCCTCCAGCATTTAGACACAATAATGGTAGAATATAATGGAGTACTATGTGACTGCTTACTATGTCCATAGTACGGTATGCATTGGTGAAGCTTTAGGACTCTTTAAGGAACGTGTCTCTAACAATCTGTTAACAGTGAGGATACATTACAAGACCATGCTTTAACGAACATAGTTTTCCAACATGCATGTGTATGTGTATGCCATTAGAGAACATGTAATAACTGTAGCTTAAATACACTATGCTCACATTTTTGTGTTGTTTTAAATGTACTCAAACCTCAGAATTTCCTTTTTTATTTGTGTTGTGTGCAGGAAAATACTACATGGTTTATCTTCTTATCTTTGGATAGATATTTCTGTGGGATACAGCTCATTTACCAAAATTGCATTTAGTTACAAAATGTGCACTGCGCTATAGCAAGCAATCAGACACTTGCCTTCATTGCATAATACTGAGATTGTAAGATTGCACTAGACAGATGCAAGCTGATTGGTTGCTGTGCAGGTTTTCTCATTGGCTTCCTCTCCCTCCTCAACTCTGTCTGATAAGAAAGACAGACATATATAGGAGATGGAGGTCTTAATATAGAAGACAACAAGAGCGATTGTGATACTCCAAATGTGTTATATGTAATTTTTCCCATAAAGGCTACATACCAGACAAGAGCTGACACTAAGGGACTGGCTGAGCGTTTTTCCAGTTTTTAGCTATAAGGCTTTTGGCAGCTGATAGAATATGGGACACTATTTCAACTTTCAAACCCCCTTGACCAATTTACAATACACCCTCAAATGTAGGTATCTAATTTTTGCACAATCCCTCCATTCCAAGCTAATGCTCCTTTCACAGTCTCAGATAATTTTATGCTTCACCCTTCTCTGATGTTTCTCAATCTCCTCAATATGCACTCACTTTACTGAAATAAAAAATCTGTCTTAAGGATATAGAAGTAATAATCTGGGTGAACAAAGGCCTACTCCAAATTTCAAAATGTAAAAGAGTAATGTGTGTTTATAAAGGTAACTCAGTGTTTAAATGCATTTACTGTGAAACAATAACGCTGACAAGTGCAATGTGAGACTTGCTAGAGATGCTGAACTACCAGGACACGTAACTTTACAGACCTTTATCCAAAGCACTAACAAGGCACTGTAATGTCAACTGGGCAAGAAAAATACGTATAGCAATAAAGTTGTTAGTTCAGTAAGGTCTAAGTTGACAGATTCAATATGTCAGGAAATGAAATGTACAAGGTTAGCAGTCATTCAGAAACCACACAACAATATTTGAACAGCTGTAGATACTAAACGTTAGCCAGCAGGTTGCTGGAACAATTGTCTCCCCATTCCATTTGCTAGCGGCAGCCAAGTAGTCCCAGTACCTGTTATGCATATTACTCATGTAAACATAAGAACATTACATAGACATTCTGCGTTTCTACAAAGAATTAGACTACAATTTCCAGATCCTATGTGGGTAAAGTTAAATGGGCATTACTAAATGTGAAAGAATCAATTTGATTCAACTGGTGGAAGATATCTAACAAAGTAATGTTGCCTACTAGTCCTGTTCATTCCAAATGTGATCTATATAGAACTATACAATATAATAGATATGTAAGTGATGCTAATACATGTATATATGCCATTTCAATACCTTGCTTACACAGCTCCATTAGATACTGGCCAGTTGAAGCAAGCTCTTTCAATTTGGGGATTCTATCTGTCTTTTCTTTCTCTAGAATCTAGGAAAAAACAGTAGGGATAACAAGTGTGTAAAATAATACATTTATCTACAGATACACGACACATAATGCAACCACTACTTATTAATAAAGATGATTTAAAATACTTTATTTTCAAAAGGTTTAACTAATTCGACAAGAAACGAATACAGATAAAAATTGCTATAAATTGCAGCTTAAATGCCAAACTTCAAATTAGAGATGAGTCAAATTGCGGTGAAATTTCCCCCCAAAAAAAGCTTTGTGGCAGAACAGGCCGTTCCGCAACTGTGCAACATTTCTGCAATACAGTCTTTGAGTTCTGCTTCTGCTTTGCACTTCTGTGCTCACATGCAGAATGAGTCGAATTTCACTAAACAGTTGTGAATTTAATTTTTGGCTTCTTAGTAAATGTAAGGTTGTTGCAATTACTGTGAAGGAGAGTGTTTGTGAAATGATGGTATATTTAGACATGACAGGTCAACAGCCTGGCTTATGGACAGTCCAATCAGTTTGCTTGAATGTTCTTGAATGTACATTGCACCATTTACTCTAGTATAGCAATATGCACCTCAAGCAGTGCTTATGTAGTTTGCATCTATGCTTGCATAAATGCACCATTTTTTTCAGAGACGTGCATGGATTTGTAGCTACGATAGTGGTGTCCATGAGGTTGCACAATGCTTCATCCTCAGTCAGGCGGAGTTGCGCAGCATCCCTTGCTGGGTGTTGAGCTAGGCTCATGAACACAACGAGCTATGCATCCAAATGAAAAAAAGAGATTTTATTTTGGAAGACTTATTTTGGATCACTTAAATGTGAGAGGTGCATAATCCTGTACAGCATGTTTCTCCCCAAAAAAAGATATTCATTTTCAGGTACTCAAGAGACGCCGGTAATATCATCATCATCATCATCTATTTATATAGCGCCACTGATTCCGCAGCGCTGTACAGAGAACTCATTCACATCAGTCCCTGCCCCATTGGAGATTAGTCTACATTCCACAACTACTTTCAATGAGAAGACTTCTTGATGTACTTAATATAGGAAGCAGCATTTCTACTCACATTTTGCCCAATGTAATAATATTTTTCAAACACACAGATATAATAAAAACAGCTGCAATCTCCCATCATGATTACTTTAAGGCATAAATGAGAATGAACTAAGCGGCATTTTAAGATTCAAACTAAAAAGAGTTAATGAATGACAGGGGTGGTCCTAAGACCCAGGAAATATGGTGCTTTCATTCTTTTACGCATTTAAAGTCAGACCTAGAATCCCAAATAAGTGGGTGAAAATTGATATTCTGGGGGAAATTCCCCAAACTAGGCAAGTGGGCGTGCAGTTATAAATGTGCTAGACAGACAAATAGGCACCTTGACATATATAGTAATGCTCTACATGCCTGCATGTTTTGCCGTTTTGTAAATGACCTTTACTGACATGCAGACCCAGCGCTACGGGACTAAAACTAAATTAAAAGCACCTTTTATATAGCTATCTAACTTTTCCCAAAGTTAGATTAATATTTATACTGACATACAGTGGATGTTTTCATTGCTGTCTCTTTGATAAAATGGGCAGACAAAAACCACTGAGATCTAAGGGAAGGTGGTTATTAATGTGCTGGACGGCCAGATTACAGATCATACCTCCAGCTGCTACAGAGTATATCACAAACAAAACTCTCATTCATGGCCACTTCCTTCCCGCTTCTCCTTTTACCTTTAGCATGTCTTTTATGTCTGAGGTCTCTCTAATCTTTCTATAGTTACTGATCTCTGCTGCCAGAATCACAGCCCTGGATTTAATCATCCAATTCAACAGCTCAGCAGAATCTCCATCAAACCTAAGAACAAAAAGAAGGAATGGAGGTCACTTAAAAGCACCAATGTTTGGAAATGAGTAAGGTATAATTTTTTATAGGTCTTGGTTAAAACTTTGCTCAGAAACTTCCAATGAGAAGCATTTACTTTCACATTGACTCTTAACTTTCCTGTCCTTTCAGGTTCGCTAATTGCAAAAAAAAACCAGGATAAGAAACTACTGTCTCTTGTGTTTAATATGATTTCCAGCATCCTTAAGGGACCTGAATATGATGCTGGGAACTGCTTTAATAAAATATCTCAAGTTGTACAACAAACTAACATATCTAAAGTAGGACACAAACTAAAAAGATACTCATAACTCAAGACTACCATCAGCTATATCAACCTGTGGTGACTGGGAGTTGCCATATGATAAATAGGTCTACCAACAAATATTTGATCCTCTGTGCCAGCCTCCAGTTCTGCTTACTACTCTGGATTGCAGAGATAGAGGAGCTGTAGACAGAGTAGAAATATAGTGTAATAGTGTTGTAGAGACACTATATAATGTGGGTGCTACATTGTGAGATCTTTCTGGCCAAAATGAGGACTCTGTTTTATAGGACTTTAATAGATAGCATTAATGTCACTCTCTAGAGTGCAATGGGTAAATGTGTGATTAAACCTCCAATGGCCACTACTTTAACAAAAAAATAATAAAACCAATACCTTAATCCAGTGGTTCCCAAACTGTGCGCCTAGGCTCCCTGGGGTGCCTCGGCGATCTCACAGGGGTTCCTCAGCCAGGGCCAGTGGTAAGCAAGGCGGGGAACTACTTGGTAATTATTTTGGCTTAGGGGTGCCTTCAAAAAATTATGGAGACCCTAAGGGTGCCTTCAACTGAAAAAGTTTGGGATCCACTGCCTTAATCATTAAGCAGTGCATGTAACGTTGTGAGACCATGCTCATGAAACAATTGTAAATAAGTATAGTGCAGACTCACTTCATCTTCTCTTCAGCTTCCAGGTACATCTGGCGTTTCTTTGGTGGTGGTGGAGGGGGGAGTTCTTCTGTGATAGAACGAACAGTCCTTTGCTCTTTCACGGTAACAGTCTCCGTAACAACCGTCCTGGTGATTTGTGTCATGCCAAAAGTGCTTACTGATTCAGTGACCTACCAAAAAGACAAATTAAAACAATATTGGTATTTTAGGGATTCTGGTTTTGTTACAAAAGTGTACCTACAAATGTCCTGTAGCACTACAATGTCACAATTTCCAGCTTGCTCATTCAGGCAAAGCTTTAGTATCTGGCTGAAAACTGTAGTTTGCAGTTCAACCACAGTTGGAGAGTTGACGTCATTACTATGACTATGGAGAGATGAATCCAGGTTTTGAACCTATTTTGCTTATACTTCAAATCTTCCAACAATTTATTTCCTGAATGTTTAATATTTTTGGGAGTAAAAGAGTGCAAAATACAAACAAAAGAAACATTTTAAGGATAACAAATGAATACAACTCTACATTTTTTTTATTTTAAAAATATTTTGCCAGTTCAAGACTTAACATAAGAGGCCTTAGTCTTTATCACTGTTAAGTGTGTTGCACCAAAGTTAAGAACCACTCATTTTATTATGAACATATGATTATTAGTAACATTCATTTATATAGTGCCAACATACCACATAAACCAGGACTAGGTATTAGCAGACAGACAAAGCGATAAGAGGGCCCTGCTCAAAAGTTTACAATTTATAGGGATTTTATTTTCGATCCTGTCCCCAAACTAACAAAACAATACATGGTTTGAGCATACAACTTGTGTATCTTATTGAGCCAAAGTGTTTCTCATTTGTGATTATACAAATGAATACATGAGGCAGGCCTTTAATAATCTATATAAATATATTGTTTAAGCTCAAATGTGTAAACCTTAATCCTGTGTTAGCTATCTTTGTAATTCATTAGTCATTATAATGTATCTATTTTTGGTCCTGCATGTGATGAACCTTTTACAGCCATACAGTGAATTAATATTTAATGGTCCAATAATCCAAAACAACTAAATCCGACCTAATAACAAAAAATAAAGAAGCTTATAAAGCCTGGAGTATCAATCATTGGCTTAGTGTCCATGGGCTTCTGTGTCTTAACTATAATAGATCAACAAACAATCAAGCATGAAAGAATATGCAACCACTTTACTCACCGGACTGTGAGTGCCTCTTAACTGGTGCGTGGTACTCCAGTATTCCTGCCAGCACCTATCCTGAACCGTGGCCGCCCGCCATCCTGATGGTCTGCGCATGCGCAGTTCCTAAGAACTCTTCTGACCTTTGCTTTTAGTTAATTGGTTGATCAGGCAACGCTCCCTATTTAAAGCACCTGTGTTCATTACCTCGTTGCCTGATCTTGGAGTTTCATTCCCTGTGAGACTCTGAAGGTGTTCCTGTGTACTTCTCTGTGTCTTCAGCTTCCTGCTGATTCCTGCTCAACTCATTGCCGGTTTCCAGACTGCTTCAAGTCTCCTGTGTTCTACTTTGTCTTCAGTTCCCTGCTGATTCCTGCCGGTTTCCAGACCGCTACAAGTCTTCCGTGTTCTACTATGTCTTCAGTTCCCTGCTGATTCCTGCTCTAATCATCTGCGGCTTCCAGTCCGCTATTACCTCCAGTGTTCTACTCGTGTTCACCATCTCCAGTGATTCCTGCATTGCTCATCGTTGTTCTACCCGTGTCAAGTTCTCTGCCTGTGTGCTGACCCGGACCCTGATTACCGCTACCACTCACCTGTGGTTTCTTTACTCGTGCTGGCGTGCAGCCGCTCAGCTGTTCCTGTATCCTCTCGTGGACAGCCTGCTCAACTGAACCGCAGTATGCTTACTTTCTATTGACTGTATTCGATTACTGCATAGCCGCTTGGACTGTTCTCCACTTACCCACGGAATCCTCTATCTCCCTGAGACTGTGTTATTACTTTGGTGGTGGTGGAGGGGGGAGTTCTTCTGTGATAGATAGATTACCTCATCTCACGCACGTATCCAAGACTTCTCCCGCGCCGCTCCCCTCCATTGGAACAAGCTCCCCCGCTCCATCAGAACTTCCCCATATCTGTCCTCTTTCAAACGAACATTAAAAACCCACCTTTTCCTTAAAGCCTTCCAGTCTCATGCCTAAACTCCCACCGGTCGGCTACCTCTCTTTCTCATCCCTTCTTCCCTTCTCCCCCTTCCTCCCGTCTCTCCGTCTCATCCATGTGTCTGTCTGTCTTCCCCTCCCTTTAGATTGTTCGCTCCTTTGAGCAGGGCTCTCCTCCCTTCTGTTTCCATCACTTTTAACTGCGCTCTCCAGCTACTCAGCTCACCTCCTCTCAGTCCCTCTGCCCTCTGTCTCCTCTCGCTTCTCTCCACTCCCCTTAGTGACTCTCAACCTGTCATCCGTGCCCACCCTCTTGGGCCATAGTTACCTGCCTATACTCACTTTTCCCGTCTCTCCCTCTCTTTCATGCTGTGCCTGAGCCCCCAGAGTTATAGTGCTTACTGTTACTTGTACTATGCTGTTTCACCTTGTACTGTGCCATTGTTTGTCCTTGTACGGCGCTACGGATACTTTGTGGCACCCTATAAATAAAAATTAATAATAATAATAATAATAATACTCCGCATATCTGCTGGGAAGTTTACCTCTTTGTTCAGTTGTGAGATACATATGCTAATTGACCTTCTGCTATTAGCCTGGATTCCAGTAGTGAATTTGTCTCTGTCAAGCAGCGCCTGCCACACCAACATAGACTTGTGCATATTGTTTGGGATCAAGTTCCTTGTGCTCTCAGTGTCTACATTCTATGTTTCCTCTCATCAACACTTGTACACCTCCTCACCTATTAAGCAGTGGTACAACTTGCTATACGCAGACCACTGACTTCCCCGTTACCTACCTGCACCTGGACAAGTCTTCTCACCATAAGCAGTGGTACAACTTGCTATACGCAGACCACTGACTTCCCCGCTACCTACCTGCACCTGGACAAATCTCTTCACCATAAGCAGTGGTACAACTTGCTATACGCAGACCACTGACTTCCCCGCTACCTACCTGTACCTGGACAAGTCTCTTCACCATAAGCAGTGGTACAACTTGCTGTACGCAGTCCACTGACTTCCCTGTACCTTCCTGCACTTCTTCACGTCCATCAAGATCCTCGTGTTCATATCTACCTAATCATTAACCAGATTGCTGCTAGTCATTGACTTTTCTATTTGCATCCTCTCACCATCTGCTGAGTCATATGTTCCGCTAGTCACCCTGCTACCAGAAGACCACTGTGTAACCCACACTACTCTGGTAAGATCATCATCTGGTGATATCCTGGGCAAAGACTCCTAGTGCCCGTGACAACAATATTCTTTATATTTTTCTAGATGTTAGAGATCATGTGAAATTTTATTGTTTCATTTCTGCTGATTGTGCAGTGCTGCGGATTCGGTGACACCATATAAATAAAACAATATAATTTTGAAATCCTGGTTCCATTTTTCTTGTTTGTTGATCAATACCAGAGGCTTAATGTGATTTTTGTGCAGGTTCATAACGACCAGGGTCGGACTGGCCCCGCCGGGGGACCGGGCTATCCCCCGGTAGGCGCCGACCCTGATCGCTTCCCTCTTCCTTGGTGGGGGGAGCGGGAAACTTAAAAAAAACAAAAAACTCATGTGACCATGGCACCGGCGCCCCTCCTCTCTACTCCATTCGCACTGAATGTCGGGCGTGACGTCATCACGCCCGATGTTCAGTGAGGTGCACCGCAGAGAGGAGTCGTCAAGAAGAGATAAGACAGAAGACAGAAGAAGAGAAGAAAGAAGCCGATAGAAAAGGTAAGTGAAGGAACGGAAGGGGGAGAGCATGGCAGAGTGAAGGGGGAGTTAAGGCAGCATGGCAGAAAGTGAAGGGGGAGCACAGACAGCATGGCAGAGAGTGAAAAAGGGCAAAGACAGCATGGCAAAGACAGCATGGCAGAGTGTGAAGGGGGAGCACAGACAGCATGGCAGAGTGTGAAGGGAGACCAAAGCAGCATGGCAGAGTGTGAAGGGGAGCCAAAAGCAGCATGGCAGAGTGTGAAGGGGGTCAAAGCAGCATGGCACAGGATGATGAAGGGGGGCCAGGAGAAGAGGGGGACAAAAGCAGAATGGAGGGCGCAGTGTGATCATAAGGAGGCACAGCATGGTGATGAAGGGGCATAGTAATGTGTGTGTGATGGCACAGTGGGCTTGTGTTTGGTAGGTAGTGGATAAATGGGTGCTATTTTGATTGTAGGGTGAAGGTGGGGCAATTTAATTTTATAGTGGGGACTATTAATTTAAGATGGGGTGGTTTGGGGGTTATTAATTGAATGTGGGGCTGAGATTGCGGAGCATGACGTCTATTTATTAAATGTGAATATGAATTATTTAATGGCAGGGACGTATGCGGGAAATTTATACGTATATTATACGTAAATGCGATTAATTTATTGCAGGGGCTGTTTGGAGGGAGGGAAATAGGTCTATTAAATGGGAATACTATTACATTAATGTTGGGGCTGGAGGAAGGCCTAAGTATTAATTGTGGGTCCTATTGATTTAACACAGGGGCTGGTTGAAGTGTTCTAAATGTACCCATTATTTTTTCCAAATAGGGCCCTCAACATTCCAGGTTTCAGATAAGCTGCAACTAAAGAAACCAGCAGCCACAGGTGGTAAAAGTGACGAAAACAGGTAGGACAGTCTGTCAAATGCTCTAAATCTAGTGCAGGCTTAGCTAACCTGTAGCACTCCAGGTGTTGTGAAACTACAAGTCCCAGCATACCTTTTCAGCAACAAGCTGCTATATATTGGCAAAGCATGCTGGGACTTGTAGTTTCACAACACCTGGAGTGTCAGAAGTTAGCACACACTGTACTACACTATGGTGCTAGCTGTCCTTCGTAGGCTGACCACCGCCCTCTAGTGTCTGGTCTCGCCTCTATGATGGGTAGCCACACCCACTCTGGTGGGTCCCTAGCTTTGCAGTCCCCCGGTGGGTCCTGCATGCCCCAGTCCGACACTGATAACAACTATACCAGAGTGCTAATGCTGTCAGGTACAAGTCTCGCTAAACAGTAATTTTAAATATATTGCATTAAAATGAACATTTGTACATGATGAAAAACACAAGTAACTGGCTTTAGGCTACAATACCTGATTAGTATAGTCCTCCAACAGATGCACCAGTCCATCCCATCTCTGGGCAAGATCTTCCATATCACTTTTCAGTTTCTGAGAAGCCTTCCCATTTCCTACCAGCAGAACAACATCCTGGGCCAAGTCGTGCAAATGGTCAAATGTCAGCCGTTTCGTTCCCAATTCCTCTTTCAAACTCTAAAACAAAAATCCGTCGAATTTAAACTACACAGTTATTTACCTGCTGGTTTTAGAAAATGTTCTACACAATTTTGAAACACAGCCACACAACTGTCAATTGTACACTTCATATTACAGCTGGATACAAAGAAACCCTCTGGATCTATTTGTATTACAGGCATCAAATCCTGTAAAGCTCTTCAGATTTCTAGGAGAAAAGTGCTAAGGGGTTTTTATTTTATTTATCTTAAACTAAAGATGAATAAAATGCTGGTTTGTCCCAGCTCCGCCTGCATGTTTATGTATATTTATATCTATTTATATTTGCTAATTTGTAATGCCTCACCCAGTTGTTCAAATTCTTATGCAACTTACATATTATATATTATGTAACACTTGCTGCTCACTCATCCATTCATATCTCGATTTGACTAATAACCTTTGTATTGTTTGCTAGTTGAATTTTTTTCTACTTATCTGTTATCAACCAATTATAGCATCATATACAATGGATCAATCTTTCTTAGTACCTGCTTTATTGCGGTAGTATTTGGGGTTAAGTACTACACTGTAAGTTGTTGTTTTTTTTTGTAACGTAAAATGTTCATAAAAAGAATTGATTTTAAAAAAATTAAATTCTTGTTTGTAAATTTCAACTTACAGTAACAAGCTTCCTTTCCTTCCTGTCCCTTTGTGAACAGCAGCGAGACCCAGCAAGTCAGAATATCTCTACAGGTGACCTGTGTTTGGGAGGGGGATCTCAGGGACTGATTTGCATACATGCAATAAAAAATTATGACTAAGCGTGTATATAAAATAAACAATGGTATAATATTTCCTATAGGCTTTTTTCTGTATGCAATGAGGAGTATCAGCTACACAAAATAGTAATTAAGCGGGATGGAGAGCACAATATTATTTGTTTACTTTTAATCTTTGCAGAGCCAAAAGGAAATGAATGGTAATGAATGACAGGAAAGGATGTATAACATTGACAATAATCTCCTTGTTACTTGATGAAGCCTCGCTTCCCTCAAGCATGTTTCTTCCCTTGTCTGCTCTATGAAGCAAGCAAATTCCTCACATAACACAAATACTGTACTTACCGCCAACCTCCGCACATTCACACTCAGCTCAGCCTGGTCTTTGAAGTTGCTCCGCTGGACTTTACTTAAAGACTCTTCTTTCTCACTTAGCCATATCTTGAACAAGCACTGGAGAGAGATAGCGGCATATTAAATAATAAATACATGGCATTCTAGGACAACAAGCAAATTTTTTCTAATCAGGAGTCACAAGGTCAAATCACAACTAAATTATGGTTTTTGGGCCAGAATGTTCAACAACTGGGGTTAATTCCACTATATTTCAGTTCCTGCTCACTTTGGTCTAACATGCATCAAACGTTATTGTTCTTTTGGTCTTGTAGAAATGTTACTGAATTTGTTGCTTAAACTATGATATGTGTTTTCATTTTGTAGATTATAATACTACAGTAAATTATATTGATGTAGACAGAGCTTACTGACACAGAATTTATGCTGGATACACACATTCAGATCTTGTCACATTCAGATCATCTCAGCCAACTGGGTAGTTCTACATAAAAATTGCCCATCTACTGCCCGTTTGAAGTGCAGATGCTCCAATCAGATTTAACTGGGTAAAACAGCATGTGTGATATCAGGAGCTCACAAAGGAAGAAACAAACTTCTGACAACAGAGAACAATTGCCATTTTGAATAGACTATCAAACATATTACAATCTGTAATACTAATATGCAATTTAAGATCTGAAATAAACAAGAGGGACCTGTTTAATGTTCGGACTACGTCCATTTGTGAAGCATATCTTGTGTGACATAGCAATGCGAATACTCAAAAATGGAAAGGAGACTTACGTCAGACTGCAACTTGAGGGGTTAAATGGAGGAGGGAAGGGGCAGACTAACATAGGTCATGCATAGAAAGGACGTGCCCAGGTCGTTCCATTACAGGGCAGGTGTAAGTGCGGACTGCTAGTGATGACTGACACGTCATAGTCTTTGTTTAAAATCCATATTTTTAATAATGATTATACTGGTAAGAATTGTTCATAATATATTTTTTTTTTCATGCTTTCTGATGTGACCTTATATTGCACATACGTTAGTGCATATACTGCAGTACGTTCTGTCTGTCTACGTCTGACAAGCAACGTTTAGACACAGCATGCTTACACCTAAATTCAAAACTAAATGCATTTGTAATCCGCTCTGATTTGAATAAGGTTGGAACTACCCTCAAGTTCCGTGCTCTTTTATACACACACACACACACACTATATGGACCAAAGTATTTGGCCACACCTGTAAATTTTTGAATAGAGTTGTTTCAATCAGACCCATTGCCAGAGATGTATAAAATCAAGCACCTAGCCATGCAATCCTTATTTGCAAACATTTGTGCTACAAAATGGGTCGTTCTGAAGAGCTTGGTGATTTCAAGCGTGGTACTGTGATAGGATGCCACCTTTGCAATAAGACAGTTTGTGAAATTTCATCCATGCTGGATATTCCATGGTCAACTGTAAGTGATATTATTTGAAAGCGTTTAGGAACAACAGCAACTCAGCCACGAAGCGGAAGACCATGTAAAATCACAGAGCGGGGTCAACAACTGCAAAGTCGCCAACGTTCTGCTTATTCCATAGCCGAAGAGTTCCGAACTTTCACTGGCATTAATGTAAACACAAAAACTGTGCGATGAGAGCTTAATGGAATGGGTTTCCATGGTCGGGAAGCAGCATGCAAGCCTCACATCATCAAGACCAATGCCAAACGCCGGATGGAGTGGTATAAAGCACACCGACACTGGACTGTGGAGCAGTGAAAACGTGTTCCCTCCTCCATTTATCCCCTCAAGTTGCAGTCTGACGTAAGTGTCATTTCCATTTCTGGAGTGATGAATCACGCTTCTCTGTTTGGCAGCAAGATGGGTTTGGCAGATGCTGGGAGAACGTTACAAAGCAAGGACTACAAAGACATACTTTGATGAGTTATGTGTGGTAGAACTTGACTGGCCCACACAGAACCCTGATCTCAACCCCACTGAACACCTTTGGGATGAACTGGAGCAGAGATTGTGAGCCAGGCCTTCTCGTAAAACATCAGTGCCTGACCTGTAAAATGCTCTACAGAATGAATGGACACAAATTTAACAAAAACACTCCAACATCTTGTGGAAATCCTTCCAAGAAGAGTGGAAGCTGTTATCGCTGCAAAAGGGGGACCAACTCCATATTAAAGTACATTTATTTGAATACAATGTCATTATAGTCCCTGTGGGTGTAATGGTCAAGAGTCCAAACACTTTTCTCCACATAGTGTGTGTGTATGTGTGTGTGTGTGTGTGTGTAAGTATAATAGATAGATAGATGTCTATATCTACTTGATTATCCATACAAAGATCTGGATGAAGAAGGCATGTATCAATCATGAAAGTTTGCAATGTATTCATGCACATTTAGCTATTAGGTAATTTGCTATTAGGTAATTTACGCTATTTTATAGTACGTTACTTTTTAGCTTTTAACAATGATGACATTTGCAGCTTAGCTGAAGAAAGCAAGTCGATGTTTGATATCGCAACACTTATCCATTTGGTGCAAATAGTAAGTGTTGTAGTCCACTATGGCCATTCAGATATTGCTTGATTGTTAGATGCACTACACTGACCAGAACAAGTGGCTGATTGGCAGCTAAGGTGTACAGCATGAAAAATGCATGAAAAACTCAATAATTCTATTATGATTTATTTAAAGGGGCTGTAGCCAATCAATAATGGTTAATAAAGCTATTTCTAATAGTGACTCAGATTTAGCGTCAGGGGTTCTGCTACTGTTGATTCAAAGGAACAATGGTAATAATTTTGAGTCTCACGATACACATTCAAACAAAAACAAAGATTTCAGACAAATCATGAAGAGTAACTGGTTAGTGTTTTTTAACTCTGAAATAAGCAATCACAGAGAGGAAATCCTCCATACTGGATATACCGCTCATTACATATCTGCACATCTTTTTTTGACATTTTCATCTAGTAGGTGAGCAGAGAGAAAAATGTATACTAGCCAGCAATGTTCTCCTTCCAGTTTAACAAATTGGAGATATTGACGCAAGTGGCAATGTCCATTAAGTATATTACAAAGCTATCTAGGTCACACAGCTAACAATCAGAGCCAAGTAGACCATAAAATCAAATTATGCTACATTAGTCATTGTTATATCTACGATATGACAGCATGAAAATTTGTATTTTTTTTTTATTTTCTTTTATCTTTATCTTTATTTACTAATATTGCAAAATTTGCACTAGTAAGACAGTGAAAACAAGTATCTGATGGATTGTTGTAGTTTTTTGTTCATTTTGCACCTTAAAGGCAATATTATTACAATAAGTACTTAATTACTCAAAACAGATAAACCCTGGCTCACCTGGAGTAACCCCAAACACCATGTCCATTTTTACCCCTCCATTCACACTCAAAGCAACACCAAACCAAACTGAATAGAATATATGATGACTCTGAACTCATTAGATACATTTTCTGTATTGTTTGTTATGTTTTGCATACTACTACATACTAGAGGATGTTAATGGATTGCTTTAAATGTAATTATATTTGTATCTTTTCTCATACCTGTTCTTCTAATAGTTTCTGCCAGGGAATGATAATTTCCTGCAGTTTACTCCAATGGTCCTCAGTCCAGCGGCAAACAGCTGCCCATCTTTCTCCAAGTCTCTGCAGTAAAGAAAGAATATTTAGAGGAAAGATTAGATGAGTACAATGTTATTGTATATAGAAAGTAAGTTGTGACATTCTTGAAATGTGTAAGTGGCAAGATTACTAGAAATAAATGTACTGCATGCTGAAGGCACGCGTTCTCATTATATAGCTAAATGGTGGAGTTGTTACAAAAGGGGATGGAGTTCCTAGCATTGTCCCGTCAGAGCCTTGCGGGATGTTAGGGCAGTAAAACATCACTAGTTTTTTTCTTACACTTCTACGAGGTGAAAGCAAAAATCAACAATGTTTTACTTGCTATAAAACCATACTTGCTTACTTCCAGTAGGTGACGTCCAGGAGAGGGGCGTGGCTAGAGAGTGGGAGGGGCGCTTTGAATTGCATCATTTTGGCTCCACCCCCTCGCGTGAAATGCCGATTTTCTGTGGGGGGCGGGGCCAAAATGACGCGATTCTTGGTAAATCGCGTCATTTTAGCATGTTAATTTTGGGATGCGGGAGAAATGCCAGCTCTTCCGGGAGACTGACCCAAATTTCGGGAGTCTCCCGGACTTTCTGGGAGAGTTGGCAAGTATGTATAAAACCCAGATGGTCGCGCAGGCGCACATCAACTGAATTCCCCCTAAAAGTGGTCTTTAGTAATGCTTGTATGGTCGCCGCCTCCTGGCATTACACCTTTAACACCAGAAATACTACTGTAGGCCTTGAAAGTGACGTCATTTAGGTGTCCCGGTACCTTCATTTGTCGTACTGGAGAAAGTTCAGCTTTTTCAACAGTCGAATTTAGCGCTCTGTCGTGGTGGAGAAGTTCTGGTAAACCATGTCGGATTTGTGGTAGTCGCTGCAATGACTACCACCGCTATTCTAGTCAGAGTTTTATAAACACTGGGGGCCTGATTCATTAAGGATCTTAACTGAAGAAACTTCTTATTTCAGTCTCCTGGACAAAACCATGTTACAATGCAAGGGGTGCAAATTAGTATTCTGTTTTGCACATAAGTTAAATACTGACTGTTTTTTCATGTAGCACACAAATACTTGATAGCTTATTTGTACACTGAAATTTAAAGTTGATATTTGTGTGCTAAGTTAAGATCAGGCCCTGGGAATTTCAATTACATTTAACACAACATTAGTACATTCTGCAACTGCACAGGTGAACACAAAACAACAGCATTGTCACAGACCTTTCACAATATTTTTTCAATGGGGTATTTCAACAACACAACACTATAACAAAAAAATAATCATATATCATGACTGAACACAAAGTCAAAATTCTAGTTGCACTCACGACTTCACCTAGGCTTTTTAGTTAATATACAGCTTGGATGTAGTCTCAGAGACAAGTCTCAATTATATTTTAAGGTCACAGGGAGTTATTTACATGTATATTTAGCAAAGCTGTGACAAGCTCACGTTTGCATTGCAACAATCCAGCCTCCAGAAAATGTAGAGAATAGCATAGCAGACATCTGTTAGATACACTACACTAGAGAGTGTATCAGACAAACAATATGGTACAGGTAAAAAGTGCTTATATACGTGACTTTGCACTTTTTTGCTGAGAGTACATTGGATGTGCGCAGGAAGGGTTCACAAATGGGTGGTAATGATCAGTGTTCCCTCTAAGATGAGCAATCTGGAAATGATAGTTAAACTTGTATCTTACTAGGAAACATCCTGCAGATTATGAATGCAAACCTTTCGGGTGGAGCCCTCCCTAGAGTGACCTTTTAACTCTTTCCTTTCCAGATTGCTCAGCTTAGAGGGAACACTGGTAATGATATCTCACTCGGCAAACAATCCAGGGCAAATGTATAACTTTATCGGATGAGATCTTAACAAGGCACATCTCCACAAGGAGTTAGAGCATCATGATCAAAATGACTTACCTGCAGCTGAGTTTCTAGTGCAACTGTGGCTCCCTCACCACTGTTCTCATCTACAATAACCACCATGTGAGTTAAAGAGTTAACCTTCACTTGCTCTGTCTCGAGGTCATTCTGCAATTTCTATCAAAAGAATCAGCAACATATCAAAAGTTTGTCATCACACAGTTAAATAATGACATATTTCTGCTTTTATTTAAATTAATATATATATTTTTATATAAAATTACTAAGAAAATGCCCACAAAATCATATGATTTCTTTTTCACTGATAAAATATTCACTTTTTTCCTTCCCTCCCAGCTCATTAATATGCAAATAAACTTACTTTGCCAGAGACTTGCACTGTCTGATCTCTAGCACAGGCATAAATGTGCCCATACTAACATCAATCCCACGATCGGCCTGAACATCCTGCAACCTGATGTCTGCCTTGGACTTAACCAAACATGAACTGTACATACAAGTGTGTGGTCAAACCCCAAAAATCTATTATTCAGGACACAGCTTTGCACGTAGATAGCCAGCTAATAGCTGACAGAGCATGCTGGTACTTCATCATCATCATCATCATCATTTATTTATATAGCGCCAACATATTCCGTAGCGCTTTACAATTGGGGACAAACATAATAAACTAATAAACAAACTGGGCAAAACAGACAAAGAGGTGAGAAGGTCCTGCTCGCAATACAATCTATGGGACAATGGGAGATTGACACATGAGGTTAAGTATACATTTTGCATCTTGGCCCAGCCTGACTGGAAAGGTAAAAGTGACTCATAAGCTAAATGATCCTGTCACACAACAATGTTGGTCAGGGGGTAGTTGTCTTGTGTGAAATTGTGTAACAGGCGGTAACAGGCAAAAGGTAGTGAGGTTAAGAGGGTGGTTGAGGAATATTATAAGCTTGTCTGAATAGGTAGGTTTTCAGAGAACGCTTGAAAGTTTGTAGACCAGAGGAGAGTCTTATTGTGCGAGGGAGAGAGTTCCATAGAGTGGGTGCAGCCCGAAAAAGTCCTGTAATCGGTAATGGGAGGATGTAATGAGGGTGGATAAGAGACGCAGATCTTTTGCAGAATGGAGTTGCCGAGTTGGGAGATATTAGGAGATGTATGTTGGTGCAGCTTTGTTGATGGCCTTGTACTTGTAGTTTCACAACACCACAGATGGCCAGGACTGATCTACACAGTCAGGCAGAGTAGCACTGTGTTGGTAAACCCAGATTATTATGGATAGTACATTTTTCTCACCTTGTGTTCTTCAACCTGTTTCCTAAAGGCCTCAAAATCGTCACCATAAGACTTCAAATCCATCTTGTGAATCCGCTCTTCCGTGACAGTCAGCCAGTCAGACAATTGGTCCAGTTGTTTTCTTTGCAAATCCATCAACACTTCATGCAGCCTTCCAAGGAAGAAAATAACATGAAAACAGGTTAGACCAGGTAAAAACAAGAATTTTTGTTAGATAAGATCTCTCAACCTAATTGCTTGCAAGCAGGATTTTCACCTTGTACCAGGCATGTCTATACAGTATGATTTAGTAGTAAAAGTGTAATGTGCAAGTGTACAACTACTACAAAAATAATGAAAGTAAATGTATGGGGTTATACATGTTTAAACACAGCCTATTCATGCAAATTACCATACTTAGTAATTTCCTTAAACTCTGAAAAAAACGAAGCACAAAAAAAAAATGTCAATGGTCTCTACTGAAGACAACAGACAGACTTTTAACAGTTTCACTTTTGAATTAAATTCCTCTTAAAGTTGTTTTACAGTTGTAACAATTATGTTGTACTTTAATGGAGTTCCATGGGATGACCAAGATATATATCATTATACTGCACATCAACACCTCTTCTTGCCAAACGTCAGTGTCTTTATTTATCTGCCAAGAACAAAATCCAGGTAGCCAGTTCTGCTTACTACTTCTTATTTTAAGCATGTGACAGTGTTCTTAAAGCCAATTAAAAGCACTTTGCCATTAATAACCCACACAAATTAAGCCACCTTCTTGTCAATTTTGCAATTAAATGGGAGAACATGTTTCTAATACTCTGTTAAAGTAAGAACGCAGTACAAGATGTTGTCTATACTTGCAACAACCATGGGCTAGATTTACTAAGCTGCGGGTTTGAAAAAGTGGGGATGTTGCCTATAGCAACCAATCAGATTCTAGCTGTCATTTTGTAGAAGGTACTAAATAAATGAAAGCTAGAATCTGATTGGTTGCTATAGGCAACATCCCCACTTTTTCAAACCCGCAGCTTAGTAAATCTAGCCCCATGTGTATGAGCGCTTAGAGCTGTCAATCTTCACCCTGCCACTAAGGTCCCTACTGTTGTGTCTGACTGCACTGATTCACTAGGTCACGTAGCATGCACCTACAAGAGTTAAGTAAGTCTGTTTAGGGAAACCACTGAACTAAATTGACTAAATGCTAATTTGGTCTTGTACCTTAATCTAAAACTTAATTTTTCAGCTGCAGAACCACTTTAAGAAGAGAACGGAGTTGTGAAACCTTTCTCCTATTATATGTAAAAAAAATGTACATTAAATGCCTCTGGAATAAGTGCTGGATGATAAAATAAATCAGCACACCATTTGTTCAATATCTAAATGTATGTCATTTCGTCATTACAATTCATATATCTACCAAACTATATGGAACGCACTGGGACTGTCTGTTCATGCTCTCTATACGTAGTTCTTCCCAGCGTGAGTTCAGCAAGGTCATCTGTTCTTGTATCTCATTCTCTTCTTCCACTGAGAGGTCACCCTGTGCAATCAACTGGTTTCCTGCCTGCAGAACATTGCCCACACTGCTCTGATGTGCTGTGAGCTCCATCATAAAGTCCTGTATAAGTGAGAGGTCACAGAAAACATTATACATTCTATGAAGAAAGTGATGTAGAATACACAAGTATGAAACCACTCAAAAAGTCACATTTACCAAGTATCATTCCACTTAAAATATTCAAGAATATCCTTGACAGAATGGGAAAATTGCAGATAAGTACTTTGATGACAAGTTTGGCTTTAAACTTAGATAAGATTGTCCAAATATTTTACTCAATCTCTTAGTGCTTGCATCTGATAACAAATGCTTTGTAAGCAACACTGTGCCAAATAGAAATATATTTGTTCTAGAATATTTACAGTTAAAATAAACCTCATCTCAGATAATAAGATAATAAGGAATGTTGTTCTACCTGATTAATATGCATGTCCCAATTTCATTCTGTCTATTTCTTATGCTAGTGAAAAAGTACCATTGTAATAAAACAACAACACATGATTGAAAGTATAATCAGGTATTTTACAGTTTAAATGGGATTTCCATTGCCAGATAAGTTTAAGTGTTTGGCTTGTACATGATCTCCTGCAACTTGTACTTTTTATAGTGTTTACATTTTATTACTTCTTGCTGTTATTTTTAGCTATGTCTGTACACCATCAACTCTTTATTTTTTTACCCTTGGATACAACACAAAGCTATGGATACATATACCTCCAATGCAGAGCACAGAAGTGCTGTGACGCATCCAAGGGTTACAATTATAAACAGTTATATAAATACATGTATAAAAAAAAAAGGCTGAAACCAGAAAGATAAAGCAGTGCATTTAGTAAAAAATAATTATGTACAAGTTCAATATATTAGTCATCTAGAGGTGGAAATTATGCCTGGGGGGCCCTGGTTAATAAGGCTGTGGGGCATGAATGTTTCACCTATTAGTCACATAATACTATTCCGAAATATTTTTAAGTGTGGTTGCGATGGGAAAAGTCACGATATACGGTGCTGACCTTGGCTGACGATTTTGACCCTGTGTGATTGTTCCCGCCCCCTCACCTCACCACTTACCTAAGCATATTCCTGGCACCACTAGCTGAATGTGACACTAACTTATCCCGCTAGTTTTCATTTTTCCTTTGGGACTACTGTTGCACTTATACCAATGTGGGAGACATATTATGCAATACTGTTTTACTGTAAAAGAATTGTGTTTCAGGACGACGTTTATGTTGTATTATAATGTCTATTTGTAATATCGAAAACGACATATTTCTCAGAACTGTAGCTAATTTTTCTTTTCTGTATTATTTTAAAAAATGTAAGAAAAGTATTTGATTTAAGAAAAAAAAAAGTGGAGATTATTATTTAGATGGTTCGTTTTGATGCCAAATTCTCTGATAATTCCTTATTAACTGGACTACACAGGAATCTAACTTTACAGAGCAGCATGTAATAGTAGAGAATTATTCATGTGTTTTCTATAAATCATTTATATTAGTATGAACAAAGGATTCCTTCTAGTATAACGTGAAAATAATGAAAAAGGACATATCATGTGCATCATTAACTCACGTGAAACATGGCTTTGTCTCTACTCTACCTATTAACTACAGCTCTTAAATATATTCCTGGGCCATTTGGGCGGCACTCCCCAAGTGTCGGCACTGTATTTCTTATGAGAGTCAGCATTTCCCAGTAACATTGCTCTCTCGATCCTGAATCTGCTAGTGAACATCTGTCGCATATTATACGTTTAAAACCATTTTTCTACTTTATCGATTTTATTATTCATCAAGCTCACCTCATGAGTAGCAAATTGTTTTTTGACATCTTCTACATCCTCAGATATATAATCTTGCTTCTCAAATATGTCTTCTGCAAAAAGAAGCCAAGTGAGGACATCCTCTAGGGCTACCTGGTAGCTGTCAAGGTCCATCTGTACCTCAGTTACTGTGCTGGGTGTCTCTGGACCAGAGTCTGAATATGGTTCATCCGCAACCTAATGGAAATAAAATAAAATGTAAGTATAGGCCTCACATTAATTGTCTAAGCAAATTAACTTTAATACACCCAAGATGGTTGATGCAATGTTTTCAGCTCCTTCTTTGCTATTTAACCCCTGTCTCTCAGACTTATGGCTAGATTTACTAAGCTGTGGGTTTGAAAAAGTGGGGATGTTGCCTATAGCAACCAATCAGATTCTAGCTGTCATTTTGTAGAAGGTACTAAATAAATGAAAGCTAGAATCTGATTGGTTGCTATAGGCAACATCCCCACTATTTCAAACCCGCAGCTTAATAAATCTAGCCCTTAGTCTGTTCTACATCTCCATGGTAATCATATCCCTCCCATTTCCTGACCTTTATTTCTGCACCTTGTTTATTTAAAGAATATAGATTTTTGTTTGCATAATAAAAAGATGCCAATAACAAAAAGCATCTTGCAATATCCATAACAGTTACACCGGATCCTGGTAATGCAGTTAAATGATGGCCACACACACGGATAACAAGGATAAGATTCCAACCCCATTTACCACCATACCCAATGATTCAATCAATTTTAAATCAGATTAATTTTAGGCATCAGGGTCAGTTTCAGATTGTACAATATCAGCTGTGGTATTGTGCAGTGTGTGTAACCAGCATTAAAAGTTACAGTCTACTTGAATATAGGTAACCAAGGGTTAAATACTATAGGTTTTATCCCATTTAAGGTTCCTTTATTCTGCATAAAGGATACATATCAGTCAGTATGTCTCACTACCTCAGATCTGTGTTTCCTGGGAACTAGCCCTTCACACATAGAACAAGCTGAAACAGGGAACACACGCCCAGTTGGTTGTATCGCCGGTGTCTAACATTTCAATGAATTAATATTTTATAAGCTCTTTATAGGCTTGTAAACAAGGGTGGGGGAGCAGATGAGAGTACACTTTAAAGAGATGTTTCCATTAGACATGAACTCACTGCAGATGTAATGTGCATTTTTAGCAATTATATAAAATAGCTGGTCTTTAACAGACTGCAAGGAACACAATACTTAAGGAACCAATTCCTAGAAAAGAGATGAGTTTATTGGGATGTTAGGGTGACAGTGGCAAATACTGTTTAATCTTTTAATAATTCTAAACAGATGCCTTGGGGTCTGTAATATTTTAGTGGTTAAGGAAAATTAAAGCTTAAGTTTATTCTTAATTAATGTATTTCCTGAAATTTTAAAAAAGTTTTTGGCAAGCCCTAACACAACAAAACAGTTGCTGTGTTTGGCCGCAATTACTAAACTGATAAAACTCAAATCGCACCACGAAGGCCAACCATAGTCTGGGCCATTAAATACCGTATGACGCCCTATAATCTCTGGTGACAGTGTAGTATTGGTTAGTATTTGCAAGAGATATTCTCATACACATTTTAATAGAACAATGGCAATAGTGATACCAAGTTTAAACAGAATCAATTCAATAGTCAACTCACGTATATGTTTGCAGCATTTTCTTGTGCACGCTAAGAAAAACACATTATCATATACCATTCCGCATAGTGTGTTTTAGTTCTCTTCACATATGTATTTAATGACATGCGTGAAATCTAACATCAATATCAATAGAAAAGCGCTTACTTTGAACAGTGCAATCACTATGTTCTATTTAAGAAATAGAGTTCAAAATAACACATTGCTTTTTTTTTATACATAATATGTGTTATGCTTCGTAAATTCTAAAAATAAAAATTAGGACAAAACAGGCCACTCCCACTAATCCACCAGGACACACCCCCAGTTACCCCTGGCAACACCCAATCTCTAAGGGCACACCTCTCCTATCATTGGAAACTAGGATTTGGAGTGAGGGGAAGTATAACTTTAAAAAAATCTAATAAAAAAGTTTAGAGGGGGCATCATAATGAATTAATATAGTCAAAGTTAATTAAAAAATTTGCATTGCCCAAGTATCCATATACAAATTATGATGATAAGATATGCTAATACTAATTCACATTTAAGTACAAAACTTGTACAGAAAATGATAAAGTTGAATTTACAAGCTAAGAACAATGATAATGTGTAATTGAGGGTGCTCTTCATGCTTAACTCACATGAGTATAGTATAACTCACGAAGCAGGACAGAGCTGGCCAAGTATAATGGCAAGCTTCCCGCTCTGGTCAGCATTGCCAGTTGTCATCACACTGCAGTTTCTGATGATCCTCCACAAAGCAATCTGGTCATAGAGCCAGCAGCACATAAACCTGCCCATTCTTTATTACAATGTGGTATGGCAGAGAAATGAAAGACTCATTTCTAAGAAACATTAGTATTCTGTATTTATAAGGACAGCGGGGGATCAGTCTACAGAGGTTTAACAGAACACGAGGAGTAGAATAAGCTGAAAATGAGGATTAAGGGAGAAGAGGTTGTGTGAAGTTTAGGAACAAAATGCAAATCCAGAGACTTTGAATACTAGAAAAAAAAAAGAGATCTTCTACCTAGGAATTAAGAATATGACAATAGTCAGGAAGCAATGCGACTATTACTGTCTAACTGTTCTATAGTTTCCTACTGAAGGCGGCCATTTTCTGGGCTGTAGCAATATTCATAAAAATGTGGCCTATGCTTTCACTTGGAACTGGTAACAGCACTATGGTATTTTGTGTCTCATACCAGGGGCAAACGCAGGATTTGTAGAGGGGAATTTCCACAACTCGCCGCCAGTGGGCGTGACCAGCATGAACGGGGGCGTAGCTATAATTTTAGACACTGCTTGGCTGCTCTCCAACTCTATCTCTCCCCATAATATACATGGGCAATGCTGCGTGCACTACTGTTAGGGGCAAGCAGCTCTCTCTTTTCAAGCAGAGCTGTGTGAAGCGGGAGCAGGGTCCAGCCACCTCAATTATACAGTGCCCCAGCCTTGGAGGGGGGTTTCCAGGCACTAGGAACCCCCCCCCCTCCTCGGTTTGCCTATGCATACTTGCTGTGAATTGACAGGGTGAATATTGGTTCAGCCCACAAAATACTATCACAAATGCTATAACTATACTGTCTAGTACAATTAGATTATTTTCATATCATGTAATAGTAACATATGACCATTCCTTACCCCCTTCCCTTGGATTACTATTAATGAAGTGTTTTATATCTTTTGTTTATTGTTGTATACCTGTTGCTTTGTGAAAGACATATCTTCACACACTCCCTTGTATCTTCTAGGAAGAGTCTCCACTTCATGGATGTCATCTAACGTGACTTCATGAGGAAGTACTTCAAAAAGGGATGTTAAGTACATAACTATGGATTTCTTGTCCGGCAATGGAACAGCCACATCTGTATTGGAAACATAAGCAGGAAAATATTTTTAAAAGTCATCTTAACTGTTTATTCATAAAGAATTAAATTGTTCTGCTCAAACTCATCACGCAGGTGGCAAATAATAACTTGTAGTGACCTCTTATTATGTCCACACTGACAGATATATCAACCTGTATAAAACACTTACGTTACCTAGAACACTGCAAGTCAAACAGCCAGTGCTATGATGTGCTAAGCTTCTTATTACTATTATCCTTCACATTCTACTGTGATGCAACATGCACTGCTTACCTGCAGAGCTCTAAATCTAAATGTACTAATCAAAATAACTCTGCCCCCCTGCCTCCCATCCAGAGGTGAAGATAAAGTGGGGATCCTGTATCTGGGAACCATTACTTTGTGTGCTGGAAAGACTTAAATGTCTTCCAGAAGTTGAAACAGGACCCAAGACAGCAGAGACTCCACTTTGGCACAAACAGGCGGTTCCACCCTGCCACATCATTTTGAAGAAATTACCACACTTGGAAACAACACGATAAACAACTGTAAGGGGAATCCAAAGTTGGACATCCAGCTTCACATATGGTCACTTTAAGCCAAGAAATAGCATGCTGAATAAATGTAGAACATGACAGCAAATACATACAATTCAGTTATATTTTAAGTATAACTTAGCTCAGTTACACACACATTTTGATAAATATGAATGCTCAGAGAACTTAACATCCTGAAAGACTTTATGGTTAAAGTTTAATTTCACCTTCCTTTTACCCTCATGCCTCTTATCACTAAAGAGCTGCAAAATAAAATGAATTAAGAAACTGACAGGTTTGACAGGAGGCAAAAAAAATGCATTTTGAAAACTTAGATGCCATTACTTTTTCTAAGAGAAAAATAAATCATAATGACATTCCTTGTGAGATATGCATGATTACAATAAGAATAAACATACACATACCTGATCTGAAATCACAGGTTACAAAACTATATACAAAAAAAATCAGCCAGTCAGCACATGAAAGATACACTAATTGAAAAAAAGCATGTTTTTCTGAATTAGTGTATCTTCGAACACCTTCATATAATAGATGACATTAAAAGCACTCTGCCCTCGAAAGTTCTCTTTAAGTGAATGTCCAAATATTATTGTTTTTTGTGTTCTACGAAAAAAATACTTTTTTTGGTGGGAGACAGTGTATTGTTTAACATATGTCTACTAAGGAAGTAAAGTAGTTGTATATGTACGAGAGAAGGCTAGTAGTGCAGATAGAGGTGATGGCAGGTTGTTTTAGCATATACAATGAAGAGGTGTTATCTAAAAAGACAACAAGAAAAAAGGTGTCACAACAAATACACTATTTAACTACTGTTTGAAACAGGCTCTGCCACAGACTGTACAAAAAGCATGTCTGTCCATTTTTATATAAATATTGTAATTTATAGGACCACTATATAAATTGTATGGGAAAGCTTTTAAAATAGGGTGCCATCACACACTTATTTTATTTAGTGGCAAGCACTTACATGTGTCAGATAATTAAGTAACTTTTAAGACTAAACAGATTTATAAGTTAAGGCAATGTTTTTGCTTGTTATTTTATTACACTTTTCAATAGAATCTGACTTTACAGCATACTTGCCTAGTCACCCAGAATATCTGGCATACTCCCGGACTCTAGGAAGAGTAGGCCACACTCACTGATCCCACTCACTTTGTCCTCAAGTGGAAGAGGTGTTGGTGACACAATTCAATGTAAATCGAGTCTTAAGAGCCTCAATGTGGGATGACAGCGATTGCATCATTGAGCAGCGCGGGGGGGGAGGGGGGGGTGTTTTTTCGGATAACGCAAGCTGTGTTTATCACACACCCCAGAATCCACAGATAATGGGCATCACCACATTGGGTCCAGCCCATCTAGAGGACAAGTGCTCGCTCTACATAAATGACGTCTTCTACACTGACCAGTGATGGATGACAGCACTCGTCCAGATCTGCGTGAACTTCGGCTGAGATTCAGAGGCAAAGATCAACTGCGGGAAGTCAGAGGCAATGCTCTTCAGGCAGTGGCATCTGTCATCCCCCGCTGCATTCCCCTTCAAAATCAAGTCAAACTTCATCACGATTCTTGGAGTTAGGTTTGGTGGAGGGGAGGTGGCCCTCAAGTGTTGGGAAGAAAGACTGGCGACAGTAAGACAGAAAGTCGGCTTGTGGAGGCTCAGAGACCTCACCATCTAAGGGAAAGCACTGGTGCTGCGCAACGAGATCCTTCCCATTCTGCAGTTCACAGCCCAAGCTTGGCCACCTGTTGCTGCTGTCTGCAAGACCATCACGAGGACAGTCTTCCAATTCATCTGGGCTAAAAAATGGAAAGAGTGAAGTGATCGGTTATGTACGGGGAGCCCTTCAAAGGTGGGAAAGGGATAGCCGATATCCCCACCATGCTGCAAGCCTTCTTTGTTTGTGACTGTATTTGCAGGACTTTGATTGAAAAGAGCACTTGCTCTGCTGGAAAGTTCATGTCTCACTTTTTCCCCGTGCCACTTGGAGGTCTTTTGGTTGGGACAAATGGGACAACTCCTTTCCTTACAACTGGACTACACCTTGCTTTTACATGGATGTTGGACAATTTGTAAGGGAATACTATCTGGAGGGACTTAAACCAGACTTGTGGAAGCCAAAAACTGTCCATAAGCTCATCATAGCTAAAGACATTATGAAGTATGTTCCAGGGCTCCCTGCTGCTACAGCAAAATATGTGTGGGAGAATGCGGCTAGGATAGCTATCCAGGGGGGTTTGCCTCTCAGGACATTTATGCACTCACAGAACCTGTGCAAATATGTCCACTACCCCTTGTGTATCGCCAGAAGAAAACAGGTCAGCATATTTTTTGGGACTGTCCCACTGCACATGCACTGTTGGATGCCTTGGAAAATGAACTAAAGGACTGTGTGCCCAGGACTTACCATTCAGTATTTTATGGAATATTTCCTTGGACCCACGCTATTGGGGCAATCCAGGAGGCCTGGCGCCTTATGAACTGCTTTAAGGAAGCTATATGACTTGGCAGGAATCACATCATTTTGAAAAGGGAGAAGATGACAATTCAGGACTGCAGCAGGCTGATCCACAGCCTGCTAAGAGACTATAACACCATTGACAATCCTGAGGAAAAGGAAAATGAATGATTGTTGTCTCCCTCTTCTCCTTCTCCCCCTATAAAGCTTTGGGCTTGTGTTTTCCCCTCCCTTCCCCCTCCAACCCATTCCCCCATCACTGTTTCAAGTTTTGAAGAAATGTCTTGCCTTAATTTATGCACCCTCCCCTATATTTGTGTCTGTCCTCCATAAAGCTTCGGGCTTGTGATCTCCCCACTCTATCCCTCTCACCTACAATCCCTTCACAACCACTGCTTATTTGAATCTGTTACAGCGTTTAGGTTTTACATGGTTATTGCAGTACTTGATGTATAATGTAGGATGTCATATCTTATACCTTATGTCGTGTTGTTGTACTAAAATGTATGAATGATTATGTTTCACAGGCTATTGTGCTTACAGATGCACTGCGACGCAGTACACTTAAATGTAATGTATCGTATTTTTTTTGTACCTTTATACAAAACAAAGATACGTTTTCAATTAAAAAAAATCACACACCCCCCACACTTGTCCCTTTGACCTCCACTCCAGGATCTTATCTAGGGAAAATCCAAAAAGTAGGTATCTTATACAGTCTACACTTTGCAATATAATACAAGTCTATTTTAGTCCCCTTCAACTTCTTAGAGGGTGCATGAATAATCATGTAAATGAAATATAAACAAAAGAATACTAAATAGAGTTGAGTGGTTCCAAAGGGAACTCACAAAAACATAAAAACTCAATTGCTTTGAAGCCTACTTTCTTTGGTTCACAAAATGTGAAGCAAAATCAAAATAATCTTAAATGGGTTGGCCCACCACCAGCACAAAAAAGTATATCACTGATAAGGCCAAGAGACAATTTACGGACTTTAAAAAAAAAAAACATTTTGGCAAGAAGAGGGAGGCAAGTGACTGAATGTGAGTCAGAGAATCTGTTGCTGCCCCCTCTCCCTTCCTCCACATAAGATCTTTACTGTTTGACTCCTATGCTAAGTGCTTCAGATAAATCTACATTTAACTTTAATAAGGAGGCAACTCAGCTCAGTATCCTGCTCTTTATATTTTTCCATTTGATTACATTTAATTAATATTGAATACATGGACCTTCCAACAGAGGGCGATGTGAGTGAACTGAAGAAGACTGTAAAGTAAGACTGATCTGCTGGAAACTAATTTCCAAAATAGAAAACAGAGCCATGCTTCAGCTAATTAAAAACTTACTTTTATTATCTAAACCACAGAATCATACAAGTATTTTTTGTAAGTTTCCTGATCATACAAATTATATTAAATAATATTGAAGCCCTGCGAATGGCCTGGTGGTGTCATATCTAAAGTGAAGTTTAACCTCCTCAATGCCTAATTTGTCTTTCGGTTTTATTTCGGTAAGATGTTGAAAGAGGACATAAGCTCAACTAATGCACAGACAATGTATCAGTTGCCCATACAGAGTGGCTGCGGCCATCATGCTGGCTGAACCAATATACATAAGAATGCTGTTATATAACAATATCTTAGCTTTTGTTATTTGTCTTTCCCTGGGGATGACCTATGGTCAGAGTCAACAAGAGGTGGTTTTTCAGGTCAGCCTCTTGCTCTTCATTTCTTTGCTGTGTAGTTGCTCTAAGTCATTTATGGATTCTATTGTTTCATTGTTTGCAACTGTGTTTTCCCTGTGGCCAGTAATGGGAGTTCCATGTCTATTCTATCCCCTCAACCTCATACAATCCTAGTCTGTGCAATAGATTATGCAAAGCAAAAGAGACTGACAAACACTGACCTGTTTGCTTCAGGGATTTTGAACTCTGCTTCCTCACGTGACTTTGCCTCTTACCTGCCCAACCTGACTTAGGCCTGTATATCAACTCTACCTACTGCCTGCCTCTGACCTTTAGGCATTTCAGCTTGTGTGCCTAGTACCTTGTTAATCTGTTTGTCAGCAGCCTACTGTTAGAACTCTCCTGGGGTCTGTGACCTGTAATTCTTCTGCAGAGCAGCCCAATTGGGGGTATATTTACTAAAGTGCGGGTTTGTAAAAGTGGAGATGTTGCCTATAGCAACCAATCAGAATCTATCTGTCATTTTGTAGAATGTACTAAATAAATGATAACTAGAATCTGGTTGGTTGCTATAGGCAACATCTCCACTTTTTCAAACACACACTTTAGTAAATATACCCCCAAGTCTCCTTGCTGGGTTCTCTGGTGAAAATCAGAAGGGTCAGCAGACACTGCGCAACAAAGGAGCTAGAGTCAATTGTATGAGGCACTCCTAAATATGAATAGTTTTTTGTGGCTTGACTATATGGTGGCATCCTACAGAAAAGGTATATTTGCCTCTTATCTGCCATTTTTGGGGTTAATGAAACACAGAATGTAGTAATCACAAACTTAATGTCTGCAAGTTCTACTCTGACATTCTTTTCTATCACTGTCATACTACTGATAAAGCCAATGAGCTACATTCCACAACATTACCGCCACACGACAGAGATTTCCCAAAGGTCCTTTACTACAGTATATTTCTATAACACACTCCTTAAGAAACAGTGTGGAGAACAGACTAATGCAGTATAACAGCTGTACTGAACAACACTGCTTAGTTATCAGGAACAATAGGAAAACATTGCTGGGGCATACAGCTGGAATGTAAAAAATGGTGACATTACCTTCTGGGTCAAGCAGTTTTTCAATTCCCAAGTGTTTTTTTGCAAAGATGAAAGCATGATCAAGTCTTTCAAGTGGAGATAGCTTGGTAACTTCTTCCCAGCTAAACAGATCTGGTCTGAAATGTAATATATCCAGAATATATTTCATAAACCATAGACAGGAAAACAGATTGCTTGATAAAATAATAGCTACTTAACTCATGACACTCAAGACAGGCTATCTACACCAAATGCAGGAAACCTATTGTAAATATTTTTCATTAAGCTATTTAATATAAATGACAGTTGTTATTTTCATGACGGTGAGTTTTACACGTAATTCTAATTTTGGAATGGATGAATTACTATAGTAAAACTTACTATATAACATAAGCTGTCAGACCATTATGACTACATGTAAGCTAATCCACGTTTCTTCCTTCTATAAATTACAATTTCTTTCTTAACATTAAGGTGCACATTTTTAGTCACATCTAAACTAAGGTAAAATAAATATTATTTCATATTATTATAACAATATTGAACATATTATTTGCAGAGGTACTGTGGAATACGGGACCTTAGTATAGCAAATGTAATTATTTTTGCTTAAATTTACAAATAAATACTGAAGAAAATATGTAAGACAGCAGCGTTTTAAGAAAACAAAGTTGGACTGTTCATTAATCAGTCAGTATCATAGGATATCCAGTAGCCTTAAGGGACAAAATAAGTTATAAGAAGCTATATGGGTTCTCACATCTTAAATTCAATCCAAAAGTGCACACAGCACTTACTGTGCCAGCTTTTCTAGCCAACTTAAAAAAGGGATAGACATTGACATTCATTTTGCACCATTTCAATATTCTTAGCTGTAAATAATAGATATGTGTAAATCTACTAGATAATTTAATAATCAATTTTCAGTTTAGCCTTTTTCATTCATTCAAATCACCAAATTGAACATCGAAATCATCAAAATGAAACACTTAACCAAATGTTAAAACTCTATGAGGTATATTTACTAAAATGCAGGTTTGAAAAAGTGGAGATGTTGCCTATAGAAACCAATCAGATTCTAGCTGTTATTTTGTAGAACTAAATAAATGCTATCTGGAATCTGATTGGTTGCTATGGGCAACATCTCCACTTTTTCAAACCTGCAGTTTAAAAAATATACCCCTATGTGTGATTTATTATTCTTATTATTATTTATTGGATTACAGTTCAATTCCATTATAGTTTTACAAAGCTTATATATCAACATATATTAATATAGAAACAGCATTTGAGGAAGCAATGCATGAGAATGCAACAAAGCTTTAATTATGACTGTACATGAAGCATACCAATAACATCACCTATACATATAAAGCTGTGATGGTCACACTACCTTAAACAAGTGCTAGCTAAACTCTCGGAAAGGTGATATACGGTAAAGGGAGAGGGACAATAATTTACCATGATTTGCAGAATGAATGACAAGGGAAAAAGGTAAAAATATAACATGTAAACAAGTGTCACCTACTTGTGTCTGTGCAGAAGAGCATTGAGTGCAAGGCCATCTGTCCAACTGGTAGTGAAATTTAGCACATTGACTTGATTATATGGCCTTGTTGACTGCCTGACCCAGCTCAAGAGGATCTTGTCACTGTTCGTCTGGTGTAATTCTGACATAATTGCCTTCATGACATCTTTCACCTTGAAAATGAACAGAAAATGTAGTTAGAAAAGAACTATATTGTAATGACTACCTGCAGTGTATTGTACTCCACTGTGTGGACTTAACCTGGGTCAATAAAATAAATTAATTGCCATAAAAATAATAGATTTTAAAAACTAGATTCAATTTGTTTTACAATTTGAAATATTATAAGGACACTTTGATTTTCCTTAGTGTCAGACCTTTGTTGATATGATGGCTGGAGTATATATATATATCTCTGATGATTCCATCATTTATTTTTTACGATTCTGTTCTCATGCACAACCTCTTACTGTAACAAGCTTTGAGACGTAGGGTGACTTCTATACTTCATAGAATGGAGATATAATGAGATACTTCAATGTTTTCCCACTGCTTCCTTTATAGTATAAAGGCTTGGTTGTTGCAGTTTATACAATAAAAGGTTGTACCTTTGTTCTGATATTTTAGAAACCATTTAGAAAAGTTATTTCTCGATTGTCCTTCTTATAGGAACTAGCGTGACTTTTTTTCATGTGGTACATGAAAAAAAGTAACAGATGGATGCAAGATAACTAACTGGTGAGAAAAGTAAAATCTGTACGGTGAAGAAACAAGTAAATTTAAAATGATGACCGAGTATAAACCAGAGGCTCAAATTAATTAATACTTAAGCTATTTTAATTCAAATATACATGAAAAAAATATGCTTAAAAGTGCTTAAACTCTTCAAACATTTCACTAAACATAAAAAGCAGACTTTGTGGTAGTCCTATGTTTAGGCAGACAATTCTAATAAGTGTTAATCGATATTGCTCATCAGATACACAGGAGCAGTAGATAAAATATTTTGCAAGCTCATACGGAACTCCAAGTAGAGTAGCAACTGTAAAATTAAGAATCATGAATCCCAAAAGCAGTATCATATAAAGAGTCCCACTGTTTACATATTCATATATATGTAAATTGCTGATGGGCTGCCATTGGTTATTAAAAATGTGCAGCTTTATGCAATATAAATAAAGAACTCTAGCTGTATAGTTCAGGAGCTTCATTTCATGCTGTATTCCTGGGTTATATTAGCTGACATTTAATTTTCAATCTTTCCAGAAATTAAGAAACACATTTGGAAAATTGAGTCCTCCCTGTTTAACTCTGGATGTGTTGTATAATGCAGAAGTCTCTTCCTTTGTTGTTGTGTGACTAAATTTCATCATTTTTAATAACACCGTATTCAGACCACGCAGATTATAAAACAATTACAATATTTCAATAAAAGATGTGGTGTTTGCACCTGCCAATGGAGGATGATGCTCCATATTAAACCAAGGGTAAGCTTGTGGTTTCCATCAACAATATCTGTTCCTCCTATGTTCACCAACTCCACCTGCAAAATGTATACATGTATGTTAATGTAAGTATATTACATAGTCCAATATAAGAATACAAAATAATTTATAAAGTAGTGAAGTTTTAGTAATAAAAACATGGCATAATAGTCATTTTTCCTAGCTATCCTCCTACAAACCATTATCATTTCAAAACCTCTCTGGAGGGATAATAAGTATGGCTACCAGACACAGTCACAGACTCTCAACATGTCATGTGACAGCAGAGGAGGGAGAGGGGGCATGGGGGAGGTCATCACAGTAAAAGCAGAGCTCAGAGAGGATTTCCAAAGCTTCTCTGCCCACTACATCGTATTGTCATGTGATTGTGTTTCCCATGTAGTAACATTACAGTGTGGAATGTCTGCAGAATTATCAGTCATTAATAGCAATCTGAAGAAATAAACCAAGGAAAACAGGGTCAATACCAAGCTGTTTCTCAAAGCCTGCCACAATATTTTATGCTAAAAGCATACCTTATTATGTCATGGGATGGCCGGTTTAAACATAATTTAAAAATAAAATGGCACTTTAATTAATGTAACAAATGTATTCCTATTAATCCCTGAAAGAAGAAAAAAAACTGTAAAAACTTACATTATTTTGATGCAAAATTTGGAGTACTCTGTTGACATTATTTAAAGCATGAACTCTTGTAGATCCACGTTCCTTAGGCTGCAGAAAAAAAGAAAAATAAGCTTTGTAGAACTCTTTCAAATACAGCGATGCCACTAGACACAACCTCTTTCTTTATTACTTATAGAATACAGTATGGATGGCTTAAGAGAGGACAAAAGGTTTTTCGTGTCCTTGGAAAAATACGCCTAAAATAATCTATGCTAATGTGACTCTAAAAGAACAAGATTATGCCAGGTTTAAGCAGCAATGTTTTGATTAAGAGAAAGATTAGGTCATTTACGAAACGTACCTGAAGAGAATTGAATAATATAACGGTAACACATGCAGTGCACATTGCGCTCTTCTCCGCACTCACGACCAGCCTCCGCTAACTAAAGTGCACCTCAATGTGCGCATGAAACATTATCAGAAGTATAAATGTCACATCAGTCCAACCTTCTACCTCTGTAGTACCTCCCTTTTCATTAAATAAACTTTGAATCTTTTCTCCCAAAACACTGCTCGATCTAGCCTTCTTTGTGGGTTAAATTAAACATGAGAGTAATGAGAGAATATCTGATTGTGTTTTCTTAGTTTCTTGAAGAGTCTCTGAACATGTACTTCTCCACTGATGGCTGGCAGAGATCGAGTCTTAGTCTATACGTTTAATGACACCCATTAGCTAGAGAAGCGGATTTGCAGGCTCACTCCAAGTAATTTATTAACCTTCACACACACAATTAACACCAGTAACAAAACAGTTCACGTGCACATTACACGGCTTACAATAGAAAATGGAAAAACTATTTTGAAAATGGGTAATCCCCCTCCACTCCAAAAACCTCAGACCCCTGTCCATCACCACTTCATTAAAAAAAAATATCAAATTTTTTTCTTGATCCATCATAGCACACGAAGAAAGTAAATAAAAAACACCCACACCCTACAACCGGGTGACACAAAATGAGTATAGCTGAGATTACTACTTCCACAGCCAGAAAACAACAAGTTTTTTAACATGCTTGTGATTGGTTGGCAGTTGAAGGAAAAGTTCTGGGCAACGAATCAAGTAGTGAACATGGGAAAATGCTTCTTTTAGGCTGGCTGGTGAAAGGGAGTCTCAGTTACTCCCGGCTACAATCATTATGGGGCTCATGTAGAGTTGGACGCAAATAGCTTTTTAAGCCTTTAAAATGATTTTTTTACTTCTACACATGCCCACAAAGCCATAGTTATGGTTGCAGCCATATGTAGACTAGGTCACAATTTGAGATTATAACTGCTTGTGGTCCCTTACGATTGAAAAGGCAGAACGGGGAAGGAGGGGTTATGTAAGGGCGTGTTGGTGCAAATGAAACTTATGTAGACTGAGACTCACACGCGCCTGTCAGAAGACTGGAAACTTGCAGGTGCTCGATTACTAGTGTAAATTCCGAACTAGCAGTGATGACAATCAACTTAGATGCGTCCGGCTCAACATACCCCTGCAAAAAGTGTGGGGTTTTTTCAATGCAATTTCCATCTGTGTTTTAGACGGAAATTGCGTCCAACTCTACATGAGGCTCCATGTGTTAGTTAGTTGTTATGTATGGATGGGTTGTTTTGTTTATAGCTATTTTTTAGTTCCTTTGGACTATTAGGGGGGAACTCAATAGACCGCGTTCCAGTTACTACGGTAATAGTGCGCATTATTTCAACATTGAAATTTGCTCACAGCTCTGAGAGACGCGATAAAATTAACGTACTAGTGGTAATGGTGCACGGGCACCGTTACTCTCACAAGTCAATTGCATTCCCCCCTTACAGTTGAAGAAATAGCAATAACAGATTTTGTTTTCTGTTTAATAAAGTGGTGAATTAGGGTGTTGAAGCATTTATAGTTTAGTTGAAAATCGTATGTTTATTTTTTGTTTATTTTTATGCTTTTGGTATAATGGGCAAGAGACTTTGGGACCCTTGTCCATTATAATGGGAACACAGCAGTGGTAAGCTGAAAATCTAGGGGTCCCTACCTTATTAATTATCCTAGTAAACAAGGATCAGAAGGGTCAAAAGGAGACCCAGCATTGTTCAGTACGAGGCTTGTAGCCTCTGTATGGGGGTTGCATGCTGATCTTTGAACTCTCCAACCCCACCTTAAAGGCACCAGCACTGTGCTGACCAGCCTGTGGCTTGGGGACCCCATACTTGTGGTCTCCTTATTGTAATGGAAACAAGCCCAGAGTGTTTAGCATAGGGGCTGCTGGAGTATAAGAGAGAAGAAGAGATGGAGAGAAGAAGCAAATTTTTCTTTCTTATTTTTGCTTTTACAGAGTGCACTGCACATGGGAACTATTTTCTCTCAATAAAAGTGACAGCACCCGACCTCCGCCAAATACGAACTGGTGCATCACTCTTCTACGGAGTGGGAACATCCCTGCAAAACGAGAAGTATTGCTGGGACTTCTCCATACTTCACTAGGAACATCCTTACTCTGTTCAATTCCTCCCCTTTGCTTCTGCAGACTTCTTGTCTTCCGAAAATGCTGCTATTGTGCTTCACAAATCTATGTACCCTGGTGGAAATCCCGGCGCATTTGCACAAATTGAGCTGCACAGTGGGCGCAGAACTGCTTAAATGCCCTACAGAGTCTTCCTGAGTTCTTTTAAAATTTTAAGCAGCAAATTATTTTTTGGACACACAAATAAGAAGGGTGGTACCAAACTGCTTTTTTGCAGCTACAGAAATGGCCTACCTCCTGTACACATTCTGATAAAAACATACATCCTCAAGTATTTCCAATTTTTGGAATGCAAAACGTTTAGAGACATTTTTAACGACATCTAAAGCACTTTCATATGCTCAGAATACAATGCCAGATGCTGGGCCAAATATTTTGATGCAATGAGCCAAGATCCTCATACTGCAGAAAGCTTTATAGTGGAAAAAAAAAATACTTAGAGGAAGGACAGGAAATGTGTTTTAAGTAATTTGGTGTGCATAGGTATGATAAGGAAAGTGTGAGATTAATGCCAATTAACTATTATTCATTAATACAAAGACACAAAATACACTTCTAATATCAAACAGAACTATTGGGTTACACTCAGGATATTAACTTTTTAACCTTCTGTGTAGAAGAAGTTACCCCAATATACTGACTGGTCCAGGGTATATGGGATGTGAAATTTATTCGGGGTTTGTTATACAACTAAAAAAACGCAATGGCAGATCTTTTCAGAGAACTTACAAAAAAAAGCAAACCAAATAACCAAATTGTGGCACTTGAGAATCTTTTACTTATGTGAAACCCAAAAGAGAATGCAGTGGAAGTTTTTTATTTGGGACAAGTTATAGGCAATCTGGTAAGTTACAAATCAAAACTAATTTATAACAATAATATTATTATTATTGAACTGAAACACTCTTGGCCTTACACATAGGGACTGAGTTCAATTTAACCCAGTTATACCATACTTACACAATTTCCGGCACTTACACCTCTGTACAACTGCGGGGCAAGGAGGGGGCATTAAAATGTAGGCCAAGTGCTTTGTTTAAGAGTAAGGCTGGGTACGTGCTAGAGAATTTTCCAAAAAATGTGTTCTCTATAACGATTTTACCAGCGACTGGAAAAAAAAGTCCCAATCAGCATGCCGATTCATGTGTACACACTATACATGTTTTAAAAGATTTACCCTCAGATCTGTGCTCTTCAACTGTCAAAACCATTGGCTGAAAAGATCATGGACCTCATTTTGAGTCGGACGCAAAGTCCGTTTAAGAAGTGCAGGAGTGGGAGTGTGCCGCAGCTTGGTAGGGTATTATGAGTGGCAAGCAACCCCAGTCGCGTCCCACTCGTAATACCCTACCGAGCTGTGAGCAGTTCCTGCAGCTAGCTAACCGATTGCGCCACTTAATTCCTGCCGCACAGTTTTAGCCCTTTTTTGACGTGTGTTGCGCCTGCGCCTCACTGCGACTAGGATTTATTTACATGGTCACGCCTTCACAATTCCGTGTTCCGCCCATTCTCTCTGAGTGAGCCGCAAGCTGTCGCAAATGTTAATTGCGTCCAAGATGCAGGCGGATATGGTGCTTGCTGCATATGCGTGAGTGTTTTTTTTGTTGGATGCGCCTAAAACGGACTTTGCGTCCACCGCTAAATCATGTACTATGTCTCTGTAAACTCTATGGCGATCCTGATCGTGAGTGCATATATACTGCAGAATTGGAAGGATGTTGTTCCATAGCTGAACGAGATTTATAGTTTTGCTGAACAATCAAATGAAATGACGTTTGGTGCTTAGGAACGAATATCGTTCATCGTCTAAGTGTACACCCTAATGCCATATCTGGCCAAACGGTCGTTTATTGGGTGATTGGCCCGATAATTGGCTGAAAACACTGTAGTGAGTACCCTCCTTATTTATGTCCCTTTTGGCACCAACTCTGCATCAGCCCCATAAAGACAGTATTGCTTCATAAACGTGCAACAGTTTCTGTCAATAAAACTTTATTATCATTGCACATTACAATGCAATAAATAATAGTCTGTTCATATTCCATAGAAATTATTATTTATAATAAATTAAAAATCAAGGACAGGGTATAATGAAAACATGGTGTTAAAATAATGTCGTTACTTACTAATGAAAATGGGTAACCATCTATTTCAGCATACCTTCCAACATAACATAATATATAAATAATAACATAAATAAATTCCCCCCAAAACAACTACATTCCAATCTGCCCAGGCAATTCCTATATTTAACAGTCATGCTCTCAAATTGGCAAACCTGTTCCTTTCAGACCACAAAAATCAGGACTGTACTGAGAAAGTTGGGAATGTTTAGTGCAATTCCCAGAGCATTAGAAAGCTTCCTCTGCTGGCTATTGTAATTTAAGAAATCCTGGAAATATATATATTTTTGACGGATTTAGCAGTTAAATGTTCAGATGTGGTTTTGATTTGTCCAGTATCATGAGAGTATTGTTATAATAAGCTGTGCATAGCATTCTTGCTCACTTTCCTGCACGAATATAATATACATAACAGAATTAGGCATGCTTACATTGAAAAGGAATTTAATACAATGAACCTTTATAAACATAACAGGCTGGAGACTTTATCTGTAAATGTAAATTGTGTCTCACTAGGGTTGAAAATTTCCACATTATTTAACAGGAAAGGGAATTAAACATAACCATTTTTCTGAGTATCAGCCTCCATGTACAGGGGCCCTCAGTTTCTTAATAAAGAGAAATATTCCTTGAAGCCACAAGCTGTACTTCAATTGGTTGTTTTACCTAGATTTGTGCAACAGAGCAACAACATTTAACGGAAAATGGAAAACAAAAATGAAATGACATGGATGAATGCTATGTAAGAGACATTTATTGACTTGATGTCAAAGAGATGAATAGGTAATATATACTAATCTACATCACCTATATATTCTCAGCCTTTGCTGACTGGAAGCTGCCATGTCAATTTTCCAAGTGGTTAGTACTATATGTGAGAGAGCAAAGTAAAAGGGAATGTTCTGCTCCCACTATCGAAGAAGTTTGGACCCCTATTTGTCAATATGCGGTTATAAGAATACTTGGCGAAGCACCAAAAAAAATCATTGAAATTTACCAGCAATTGCCAGTGCAGTTGAGGTATGCTCAGCTGTCCTGGTGATATTGACCCAGAGTGATAAGGTTTAACTGACCGATTTGCTAGTCCAGTTCTAGGGGATAAGCTAGCTAGTTGCCGTAATTCCACGGCGCCAGCTAGTGAGCTTGTGCCTTGATTTGAACTTTCATTGAAAAAATGCTTTATTCAGACAAAGCATTGTTTCCATTTCTTCCTTCTGTTATTGCCATGGCGATAGCACAACAAATATTGTCACTGAACATGCAGAGCCAACATTCTTGTTCAGAAGGCTTCCTCCAACAGTAACCCCTTGATGTATACAGTGAAGCAATAAACAGCTCTTTGCCCTTTGATTAATATGCCCCTTAGTCTATAAGTGACATTGATGAACTGCAAAAAAGAAGACCCCGTGTCTATTCATTATGTGTGAAATTGAGCCTTCTTGTTTTGCTAGTGCATTTCAAGGGACATGCTCACTTCCCAGTCCTTGGATCTGCCCTTGGATAATCAATCTGCCCCTAACTTTTGCAGACAAACCTGAATATGCGCCTGGTGGAGAGAGTAAAGACAGCACATCAAAATTTAGCTTCTATTCCCTCCTTTAAAAACCTCTGTGTGAAGGTAGGAAGAAAAAACCTAAACTATGATTTTCTCACATATTCCAGGCTTTAAAAAGAGAACCGGAAGATCAGAGGGCTGCAAGCAGTCACACAAATGTAACTTATGGGAACTACTTACATGAAGCTTTACTTGACTCAGTATACTGTAAACATTGTTTCATTTTGATGACTGTCACTATATCAGTCTGTCATGTGAATTACCTAGCCAGAATGCAACGTTCTGCAAAATGTGTTGCTGCAACTGAATAGCTATAACAATGAGTGGTCATGTTCCTACAAGAATTTACTGTGTAAGCAATACTGCACTTTGTATTTAATCTAACATTCATTATGCCCTCCTTGTTGATGGAATATAAGATTTCCCTCTAGACATAATAAGTGCTTTACTGTCATGTGGAAAATGGTAGGGAATTACATCATGCTGATTAGAAAGCATCTTACCACTTTATCTTTTATAATTTGCATATGAAATGTAGAATTACAGAATACATTATACTGTAGTAATGTATGCCATATAAGAAAATGGAAATTGTGCAATACTTCATTAATAGAAGCACACAAAGAGGAGTCCACCTTCACATCTCCCGTCCTGCAGAGTATCCCCTATCTCCATGCTGCATTCAGATCGCAATATCAAGAGCAGTGATGAAAGTATTGCTGATGTGGTGTAATGTGTTGTGTATTGCAGGTGGTATCTGAATGGTCAGCCAAATTGATGCAAATGAATCAATTAGCTCAAATGGAATGAAAAGAAAAATGAACATTTATGGGCTCAACCAATTTAGTTTCGTACTGACCAGAGAAGTTCCTGTGAGACCCTCTAGCAAATCCAGCAGTTTTCTTCCATCTTTGAGATCTATGAACAGGTCCTTCACTGGTGCTTTTTCACTCTACGGAACAGAAAGAAGAAATTGTTCACAGCACAGTTTTAGGGTATTTCCTTCATATAAAAACAAGCTACATAATTCTAATATATAATCTGATTCAGTCTACAACTCCCATTATCCTTGGATGGTCAGTCTGCAGCTAGGCACATTGCCAGACTGTTTTTCTCTCTCTAAATTTGGTATTTTGAGGCTATAGGGCAGTATAGCTTCCTGCTAACTGTTTTAAAACACACTTTAAAGACCGTAATGGCAGACGTTCATGAAAGTCTAAAACAGCAGGAGTTGTTACAGGTTGAAGTCTGCCATTACGGTCTTTAAAGTGTGTTTTAAAACAGTTAGCAGGAAGCTATACTGCCCTATAGCCTCAAAATACCAAATTTAGAGAGAGAGAAAACAGTCTGGCAATGTAGCACATTCCTTTCCAGGATTAAATATGAAATATGTTCCCTACTTCCCACCAGTTATTTTTTGTTAACATGGAAAGCCTATCAAAATGATCCACGGTTTCCATGCTTACAGATAACTATTTAAAGACTATGAAACAGAAAATAATCCCAGTACTGTACTGTCCCAGGAACTAGGAACAAAATCAAGTACTTTTAGTTACACTGTATATTGTATTAAGCATATATTTAGCTACATCCCCAGGGATAATTTGATACAGCTTAGAGCAATGAAGACAAATGACATCTATTTACTTTCCCTTAGCTCTGTAGGAGTGTTTTGATGCAGGTAACGTATAATGATTACAATAAATTCCTTTCAGTCATCATGTTATGACTTAGACAACATGCCTGAAAAATCTGCACTGTTATGATTTACTGTAATGTATTCATCATGCCTTATTATTTGTACAGAGCTACATGTCTATATCTACATGATTATATCCAGATCTTTCTCTTGCATAATTATTAGGCACCTATGTTTCCTGGTTTTCTCAGGCAGGGAGAGCTGGCAACTTTTGGGGAGGACCAATGCCAGTCAAAAACAGTGTTACAGACCTGTCAGAGCCCAGTAAAAAACTGCTGCATGAAGCCACTCCCAGGGCTTTGGCTATGTGAAAGGGCACATTAATGATATCGGACGTTTCCATAGGTGATCGTGCAAATTTAATGACCAATATACAATAGAGAGAGCATCTTAATAAACAATATATATGTAGAGAACATTAATTGATTTCTATACAATATACTTGTCTATCCTCTCGGAATGTCTGGAAGACTCCGGAGTTTCGGGGACGAGCAGGACTTCCTCCCAGATCCCACCATCTTTTGAAAGCCTTAATATACAGGCCCCAGAACCTACAGTGGTTTATCTATACAGACCTGAGTTCTCCAGCAGTTTATAAGGCAGTCTCCAACTCCACCCCCAAATATTTGCTGGTGACAAAATCAGTTTATAATGAAACACAATTGGAACAACTGGGGAGTATTCTCTGCTTGTATTTTGACAAACATTGCAGTACTATTTACTTTAGTTTTTATACTACAGTACTTTGTTAATTATAATCATTGTTAACATAGTAGAGATAAACTAACATTACACATGTATAAAGCTTGGGGCAAATATACTAAAAAAAGATATAAAAATACTCTGACATTTACTACACTGTCTCTGGTATCCCCTCTTTGTTATATGGGTTTTCAGAGCTCCTCATAGTGACTCTAAGAGGAGATATTTGATAACTGTGTCTATCTTTATTGAACGGCAGCAACTTGTTACTTTTTTCCCTGCTGGCTTCCAGAACTCCATGGATAACAGGTTTCTGGATAAGAGATCTCATATCTGTATAAAAACTATATATGTATGCTCTTTCTATGCTTAAACATTTCATTACAGCCAAAAAAAAATGAAATCTACAGTAAGTTTTACTTTGAAATAACTGTATCACCCACCTTAACTTACACATTATTCAGCCAAAACTAAGAGAATATTGTGCATTTGTGGCAATATAGCCTTTGATAACATCTGCTTTTATTTGTCTTTTACTGCAGAGTAAAATATTCACTGATGAAGCAGCTACACATGAGTATTCCTTAGATGTATAAACAATATACTTGGTATTAATAATATATTGCATTAAAGTAGCTGTATGCCCTTCCCCTGGTGTTTATTTCTACTTTAAGTGTTCCTATAATAAAACATACAATAGCCAGGGTTTGTGAGAAAGTCTTGAAACTGCTGTCAGTGCTGTATTATTATCATAGAACTTAGAAGTGCTATTTACTAAAGAAAGCAGGAGGCATCCAACTTTAGCCTAAGGCCTTGTTTGCTCATTGTTAATGAGCTTTTCACCCACTAATTATCACCTGAAAAGTGCATGAAAACTAGGAGAATAGATTGTTATAGGCACTTTCCCACCACGGCATTTAAAACTTGAGAATGCAGCATGGTCTATTTCTCGTGATAATGTGCGAACTGCAGTAAAATCGCATCCCGTTAAGAGCACATGAAAAATATGTTAAAAGCGTATTACTAAAATCAGAGGCAGAACTAGCGATCTGTGAGCCCAAGTGCGGGGAGGAGGGGACCGGCGTCCCTGACCCTCTACATCTGCCATGCAGTGGGCCCCATTCTCTCCATGGCCCCCGGTGGAGGGCACCTACCGCACCAATGATAGTTCTGCCACTGACTAAAATGTGTCTAAAGCTTTAGTTTTCATGTGTTTTCATGCATGTGTGTGAATAAGCTGTGATACTGCTTCTGTATACTTACCTACTCTCCCGGAATGTCAGGGAGACTCCTGAAATTTGGAACTCCCAGGAAAGCAGGCCATTCTGCCAGATCCCACCCACTTTCTAATGAAGTGGGCAGGACAAGGGCCCCAATTAAGCCAAAATTTGGGTCCCGTCTCCTGTGGGGCCAAAGTGATGTGTTTTGCAGCGCCTTACACCCCCACCTCCTGCACTTGCCACTTGGCCTCCCATCCAGAGTTAAAAAGTTGGCAAGTATGGTGCTTCTGTCGTCTACACTAACAGTTATCAGAACAAGCACATAAATCACATGTTCATGTCTGCATGAAGCGAGCAGAGCCATCTTTTGGGCAGGTGTGAAATATTCATGTGTATTAGTGAGGGGGGTAATGCTTCATGTTTCAAAGTGTTAGAGTATAAACTCCCACCTTACAACATAGGTCTTCATTTCCTCTGAATAAGATCACACAAAATGCCACTTATGCAGACCTTTAGTATTAGTAATTATTTTATTATTTTCTTAGGTCTGATACAGGATTATGACTCCTTTGTGTATTCCATGTGTAATTCATGTCTCGGCACTAACTAACTATGCTGCATTCGCTTTTTCCCCCTCATTAAATCAACTTGCCATAATAATGGCATTCAACCACTTGTCTCACGCACATTTTGCTATAAAAAGACACAGGGGAGTAAGGGGACATGTGACATTTATCTCTCATAACTACCCCTACCTCTGCTAATAAATCCGCTATGATGCCATACCGATTCCAGAAGCTTACTTATCTGGTGTTCCACGCTACCTATTTGCCATTTCTATAGGGACTACATCAAGAAAGAAGATTCTTGATGTAGTCCCTAGATTAATTTTTAAAGGGGTAAACAGTGGAAGAGAAGATTTTTTTTAATTCAATTAAATTTAATATGATAAATGCGACTTGCATGTGTAGTAATAATGATTAAGATATCAGTCACCCTCTGCAGTTGTAGAGGGGGCAAAAAAATGTTGGCATGTATAATCACTGAGCAACACACTTACTTCTACTTAAGTAAAGATTACGTCTGTACTCGATGATACACATGATTTACCAGTAAGCATATGTATCATTTCATAGGAGCCTGAGATCCTGTGTCTTAATATGCACAGTATTTTTAATACTCTCTATACTGTGTTCCCAAAGTACAGTGCATGTGTTGCTGCTCTATAAAGCTTAAATGAATAGCTTTGCACGGCTTGCAATCCATCCCTGCACTGTTTGTGTGTATGACAGCGTGTTAAGAAAAGTCAGACGCAGACACAGAACCACTTACAAACTGTCTCTGATCCAGCTGGCTATTGCACTACAGTAAATACAGGATGTTTTGCAACATCTATTTGGCTCTGGTCATTCGACAAAAATGTCTCTGTGTTGGTGGAGCTGTTGTACTTCAGAAAAGGAGAAAAATTATGGGAACTCTCAAGGCGTTCCCTCCACTCGATGATTGGTAACTGTGGGTTTTATCTTTCTGTGTAGCAGAGCTTGAGTCTATAATTAATAAGCATACTTTAACAATATCAGTACAAAGATTGGATACTAGTTACTTCTTCAAACAGGTTTGAATGCTGAAATCAATACTGGTCTTTGATCAAAAGAAGTCAGTTTAAATGTCACAAAAGTTCAACAGCAGCCAGAGAACCACACTTTACCTTAAAAGATTTAAACATATATGCAGCTCTGCTGTATAGCCATCTTGTTGTTTACAAATAATAAATAGATTAATTACTTTCTTATGATCAATGCTAAATGCAAAAGTGTGGACTGAACAGAGGGGAAATGTATTTTGCATTAACATAGAAAATATTAAAGACTGCAGAACTGGGTGTGGGAGCATTACACATCATGCCAATAGTATTTTCAGGAAATTCCTGCAACTGCACAATGATTTGCTATGTTCCACACTTCTTGTGTTATTTTAAGATGTTTTTGGTCCCTAAAATTGCAAATACAGACACAGCTGCAGTTGTCAAAGCACAGCGTAATGCAAAAACCAATGTTGGAAGTTTGTGATTATGCTTTTATATGTTTAAAAGGTGTCTATTTGCACAAAGACTGTATGCAATAGTTATGGGTGGTCAGCAAGAGTATCTGGGCAGTTATTAGGTGTAAACGAAAAATGAGCAAATGTGCAGTGAATTTTACACACACGTTTTACGGTACACATTTGGAAGGAGTTGCACATTAGTCAAGAGTGCGCACAAGCTGTATGTTTAGGCTTGTCTAGAGGGGAGAAGCAGCAGTCCATGAGCCTGGGTGCATATATATATATATATATATATAGAGGAGTGATAGGAAAACAGGTATACTTGGACATGGCTTTGTACCTTTCTACAGAAAACACATGGGTTCCCAACATTTAAGTCTTGCATAGGGGTTGAAATCCCTTCTGAAATTGACCTCAGTCACCACATTGTTGCTCATACATTCTCCAATTCTAATTGTTTAGTATTATATATCTAACCAGCTCAGTGGATAACAATGAGTTAAATAAAGTTGTACTAAAACAACATTTAAACAAAAAATAAAGAAAAAGCAGCCCACAGACAATTTATACATTACATAGTCTAAAATAAATGTGTGTGCCATAAAAATCACTTTTCACCTATTACGGTGGCTATAAAATTAATCACCCACTTTGACATTTTATTTTCTTACATAATGGGTACAAAATGAATTTACTGTTAGTCTTACCACTGATTAACACAAAATTCTCTACTCTAAAAATAACCGTGTTTGCGTGGGTTTCCTCCGGGTGCTCCGGTTTCCTCCCACACCCCAAAAACATACTGGTAGGTTAATTGGTTGCTAACAAATTGACCCTAGTGTGTGTGTGTGTTAGGGAATTTAGACTGTAAGCCCTAATGGGGCAGGGACTGATGTGAGTGTGTTCTCTGTACAGCGCTGTGGAATTAGTGGCGCTATATAAATAAATGATGATGATAAGTATTCACCCCTTTTTCCTAAAAAAAATCCTGTGAGACGCCACATAATTAATTGGTTGGAATAGGCATGGGTATAATTAAAGTTTTCCACTTGATTTAAAAATAAATACGCCTGTCTACAAGAGGTACCACAGTTGGTCAGTGCATTTTAAAACAAGAGCGTCATCATGAAAATTAAAGGACATTCCAAACAAGGAGAAAAAGTGAATGGAAAAGCACCAATCAGGGTGGGGATGCAAGAAACATTTTTTATATCCACCCAGTGCATAAAAAAGAAATGGAAAATATGGCACAACTGTGAATTGTTTAGAAAAGGTCATATTCCAAAACTGAGCATTCATGCAAGAAGGGCACTTTTTATGGAGGTCACCAAGAGGCCTTTGGGGCAACAATTGCCTGGGCACCGGCGCAATTTGGTGCAAACGGAATATTGCAAACCATCCCAAGAGCACTATTCCTACCGTGAAGCAATGTGGTGGGAGCATAATGATATAGGTATGCATCCCTGCTCCAGGTACTAGAAAATTGGTCAAAATGGACTTGGCAGAAGATATGCTAAACAAATCAGTGTCTTGGTAGTGACCCACTAGTACAGAGGTAATTGCAGACAAAGGAGCTCCTACCAAGTAATAAGACAAAGGGATGAATAATTATGTAAACAATCATTGTCTGAAATATATATATATATATATATATATATATATATATATATATATATATAGCTTTATTGTTTGTTTTTTAATAGAGAATTTTACGTTGATCAGATTCATTGGTAAAAATAACTACCAGAATCTATATATTTTGATTCCATTATATAAAGGAAGAAAGGTGAAAACTTTTTACAGTCATTGTATCTCAGGAAACTTGGTTGGAGACAAATCTACAGCCTAGGTATAGTTACTCAAACTTCACAGCTTAAGCTATCATACAGGCATAAATTAAACATAACGCAGTACTTAGCCTACCTCAACATCTGATGATATCATAGATCTACATTGTCGTGAACAAAAATTATGCCTTTTTTGACACACAATTTAAGAAAGAATTTACCTGCTTGGTCCATTCAAATAATAGAACAACCATTCTCCTGTCTTTAGCTAAATTGTGAAGGGTTTGTATGGTAAACTGTCTTACCTTTGAGAAGCGAGCATTTATCCATTTGGTAAAAGTTTTCTTCTGTACATCATTATGTTCATCTGACAAAAAAAGAAGGAAGAATTAGCATGGTTTGCACAGCTGGATTTTATGACTTGCAATTCAAAGGAATCCTGATATAAAGGAAGCTATAACTGAAGCACACATTGCTGTCAGCAAATACTGCTAAATTAATAAAGGTTTGGAAACTTTGAATATGTTTTAGCTGATGGCAAAGAGGCGCCCGAAGTTAGAAAACTGGATGGATATTAGAGAATTAAAATATGTTTGCTTGGCAAGGGAAAGGGCAGTGTTGCAAGATCAAAGGATGAATTTATAGTGGATTAAGTCGGTAACGAGTGAGACTTTCTACAGAGGTGCTCAGCAGTGTGGTTGGACTTTTGCAGGTAGAAGAGTGGTAGCATTAGGGAAGGATAGTGTAGTCGTAGGAGATAGTAAATATCTGCTAGGGGTTAAGAAGATCATTTACACCAGTGCTCCTATAGTTTTTCATTAATATCAATGGCCCGTTACTTTCAATGATCCGCTCATTTCAATGAAATGAATGGGTCAATCACATGAAAGTCAATGTGAATGCTCCACAGCATTTTCCATTGCATTTCCCCACACCAATAGAGATTCAAGTAATATTTATTGATTTATCATCAAAGCAGTGAGTACCCAGGGCTCCCTTCAATGCTAGCTGATCACACTGCAGCTAGGATGAAATACCATTTGCAATTGCTGTGGGGCTAAGCCCCAATCAATTCAGTTCACAGTAATTCTGCAGCGGGACTTCTAGAGAGGCAGTTTTCGGCATGTTTTTTTTTTTATTTCCCGTAAATTACAGGACGATTGTGCTTTGATTACAATTGCCCTTGAATGAAAAGAAGAAAAATGACCTTGACTTTAAATTTAAGATCTCACTTGGACTGCAAACTAAGAATAATTCCTGTGCATTACAAGAACAATATTTTTTGTATTACACATAAAGAACATTTTCCATTGAATTTCAAGGAGAAGATGACCCCACACTGGATCACCTGTCCCTTCTTATGTATTTATGTATGGAGCTTCTCCCAATCATTTCAATGACCAATTAATTTAAAAGGAGCTGTACATACAACACATGCTTAAAGCCCTTCTGAAATAAATGGGCTATTGAATTGCCATCTGAAAGGAAAGGTAGAAGCTTGCCTTATGGACACACTTGCAAACACATGTAGATGTATCTAATGCATATAAACCGCATATAAACCACATGAGAACAAGATATCAAACACATAGCGTTTTTTGGGTTTTAACATAACGTTTGCACTTGGTATTTTTATGTAACTATAATGCCAGTGGGTAACTGGCCTAAGGGTAATTTAACCATGAAAAATGCAGGTCTCCACTGCTACTTACTACTTCAGAAATGCACATAGTGGAAATAGTAAAACATTACAGCAAAATCCAACTTCCACTTCCTTCATTAATTTCAACTTTTCTGTTTTTCTCCTTAAATATTGCTTGGTTTACCTTCATTATTGTCGTAAATTAATAATGACAGGACACATTATTTCATGTGTCACTTTTGGACGTGCAAATGTTTTTGTTACAAGGGTCAACTGTGTAGCTAGAAATGTGCTTTCCTGCAAAAGCACGGCTGAAAGGTGTAAAGTGTGTACCATTAAATGTACAGGGATGAGGATGAGTTAAGGTATCTCAGATCAGGCATAGAATCCAGGAGCTAGATTTACTAAACTGCGGGTTTAAAAAAGTGGGGATGTTGCCTATAGCAACCAATCAGATTCTAGCTTTCATTTATTTAGTACCTTCTACAAAATGACAGCTAGAATCTGATTGGTTGCTATAGGCAACATCCCCACTTTTTCAAACCCGCAGCTTAGTAAATCTAGCCCCAGGTCTTTTGTGGGGAGTAAAAGGGTGTGTGCCTACCAGTAAAACAGAGAGCACATCTCAAAGTTCACCTTCTCTATCCACACGGGTTGGTACAATATGCCAACAAATATTTATAACCTGGGACTTATATTTATAACCTGGAACTTTCCCACAACCCAGCACTGACAGCGTGGGAAAATCCCAAGTTATAAATAGACCTAGCAGCTGTCATTTTTTCATTATGCGACAGAAGCTCCTGCAGTCAGGAGTTAGTGTTAGTCGTATGTAATGTATCATTAAGAGTTAGGAGTAAATCCAGCTAGTAGGTGCAATGTTGCACCATTCTGAACCAGGGCAAAGCCATGTTGCATTGCAGGGGGAATATTTAAAATGTGTGGACAGAATTAGAGTTGGGGGGGGGGGGGGAGCTCAACTCTTAATTACAGTGTAAAAATAAAACTGACTAATATTTGTTTTCCACCAGGCCATAATTTCCCTGCATGCTAAAATAACGGCATTTATCCCACCCCCTCTGCAACGCAACATGGTTTATCCAGGTGCAAATTTGCAAACTTTAGCTGGATATGCTCCTAAATCTAAACAATATTCAGTATGAATACTTATATATATGTATTTCTTAACAAGTCTATTAGATAAAACTGGAGTTAGTTTGTTAGTATCCGCAGCGGATTAAGATTATGTGAAAAAAAAATATTGGATCGAGCGTCACTAATACATATAACCACCACAAATAAGTCATTAAGTGTCCAATAAAAGTCTCTTGATCCTCTGTGAAATATAAACCAGCAGGACATCACAAATGAATTCGCTCACAGGGCGACTGGCACTTACTGGTGTCAGGTGCTGTGTAGAAGGTGTCCAAATAGGTGAATATTATATTAACTTAGTACTCAACACCTTAATAAATGTATAGCCACGTACCAATATATTATATACAAATATTATTGTACTTGGTTTGTCTTTTTTAGTAATTTTTCATATCATAGTCCAGTGTGTTTTAGAAACTTCTTTACATTTACAATACAGTTTGCTTTGCTAAACTAGTAAATAGCAACACTATTTACTCAGCTCTCACAGCTGCATTTCATCCCTGCATCCTACATGCTGTAGCACAGTATTGTAACATCAGTGGTTATCTTCCTCATTCTTGCTTGCACTGCCTATCATCCTTTTCACTCTGCAGCTATTAATCTATCTTCCCTTGTATTCCTTTCTTCTCTCATTCCATCCTATGCTATCTCTATATTCCGTTGACAGTCATGGCTCTCTGAGCGCCTCACTTTCTCACCTCCTGCTCAGCACCCAATCCCTGCACTCCCTCTCTGACCCTCTTCTACGCTCCCTAGCATCCAGCTTCATATCTGCAGCAAACTCACACTAGTCAAGAGTCACTACCTAATAGTAGCTGCAGGGCTGATCTCCATTGGTGAAGGGGATGAACACTTTTCGGTTCTAGTAACCGCCACAGGGCACCACAATGCCCAGCAAGGCTGGGCAGCAAAACAGGAATAGAAAAGTGTAAGAAATGAACACACAAACACTGTGCATCTCACAGGCATATATACGTAAACAAAAATAACACTGCACTCTCAAATACATTATAATTAAACGGTGACTTTAAATTTGCCCCTATTATACTCCGCCACTGCTTAGTATGCCTCTAAAATCACCCATGGCTGCATAATTAGTAACATTCAATAACTCTTGGATGCAAACTGACCCAGTTCAAAAGGCAACCACATGACTTAAAGCTTAAATACTAAGGATTATCTTTTATATATCATGCTAACTCTCTATGCGCCAATGGATTATGTAGAATTCATTTTGATTTCATAATATCACAAGCAAGCAAATAAATACTTTCCTATCTAGAAGACAAGGCAAGTATACAATAGGTGTGTGAAGAATACAAAATAATACATGTATCTAAAAAATTAAAAAGATGAGGCTCTTCCATAGTGTATTATCTTTTATCAAATTTATTCGTTTAAAAGCACAAATATACACATACCAGAAGTTTAAAGAAGGAAGGCATATAACAAACATTATTCCTTTAGCTCCTATGATGTCTGTGAACAGAGTAGACCACAAACACAACGAACCTCTTCCAATCCCTCTATGTGTTTCATCTGTGTCGACTTCGTCAGGAGGGGTTTAAAGGACTAATGTTTGTTATATGCCTTCTTTCTTTGATCTGCTGGTACGGGTATATTTGTGTTTTTTAATTATTAAATTTGATAAAAGATAATACACCATGAAAGTGCCCCAATCTCTTTACTTTATAGAAACTTGTTAACATCCATGGAGATTGGGAACATGAAGGGGATGACGAGCGTACTATAGTCTGCTGGATTTAGAGGCACCATTAGAAGTATCAGGTGACTACGGACATTACTAAGTACTTTTATTTTGCACATTACTTGTATCTGTTATTAGGTGCTATATCTAACTATAATACTGTACGCACTGTGAATCCTTTTCTTGAATTTTCTAAATAATACATATATGTACGTTTGAAACAAGCCTTATAAACCGGCGTTTTAGAACTTGGACGTGCAACCTATGTGTTTGGGTTTCACAAACTGGTACCATTTTAGTAGCATACTACTTATCTCTCAAGGTCACATTAAGACCTTTGTTGTACCAACATGACAGTAAAGGGAGTGCCAGGCTGATTTTGTGCATTGTCAAAACCAATCTGACACTGAAGACGTATAAACAATATCAACATGTTCCCAAGTAAGGAGTGAGGAACATCAGTATGTCAGTAAGGATGGAAAGCAGAAGCTACAGTTAATTTCAATTACTTTGTTCAAAATATCTGAAAAATGAACTAATGAAAAAGGCAGAAATAGATTACAATAACAAAATGTAATCTTTATCTCTAAACAACCTGGCTGGTCTAGGAACCCCAGCAAAGAAAAATGTTCTATTGACCGGCAGCCTAACATTGCCTGTGAGTGGAGCACATACACGGGTGAGGGATTTAGCGACACCAAAGAGACTACAGCTAGATCCCATTATAAAAGACAGATAACGTCATCTCATCTTAATGAATTGAATACTGGTGCTGTCCCCATAGAAGTCTATGGGGACAGTGGTAAGCTCCATTAATGGGGTTAAGTCACCATTTCTTAAATAGCAAAAGGTGGTGAAAGAGACTTTTGCCAGCATTTATGCCAATATTTTGTCTCTTCACCGCTTAACAAATAGACCCCTATGTGTAACACTCCAGTGACGTCTTAAAAGTTTTAAGACAGTTTAAAAGTGTCAATGTCGGCAACTACTAACATTTGGATAATATGTAAGTGAATGGTAGCTCTGTTTTGCAGCATAGCATTTGAACACATATCACTAGTTGTCATTACAGGTATTCCTCACTTAACGACCGAGTTCCGTTCCTACGACTAGGTCGTTAAGCGAATTGGTCGCTAAGTGAGTACAGTACTGTTATATGCACCTACATGTATTGTAATCATTTTTATTGATTCTGAATGAAGAAATAGACTAAAGAAAACTGTATTTTGTTAGTTTGCTTTACATTACATAACACTGCATAACAGAAAATAAACATGTGTACAGTAAAGCTCTACAAACAGCAGCAATTATAACAATGAGGACCCAGGGAGAACCTGGTTGTAACTCCGAGCGGTCATTAAATGGGTAGGTTGTTAAGTGAGGAATACCTGTATATTACTAGTGACAACTATTTAGCAAAATCTGTAAGGAGAATTATGCATAAGTGCCTTTTGGGTTAAAAATGCAGATATTCACACCAACACATGGCACCACATATGGAATAGGAATTTCTGCTCAGAACAAACAACTATTTGTGCTAATTAGGCATTTGTAATCCAGAGGGCAAAATTCTCTGAATTCCTTATCGGCAGATCTCCCTACAAGAACAAGAGTAAAGGCTATGCAACATATTTTGAACAATACTGAACTTGACATAAGCGGGAAACAAATGAATATCAACTGGACAGTGTTCTTATGATTTACAAAATCAATACATATTACACTGAAACACGCAAACATGTACACACACTTTAGCGTCTTTAAATTCTATATTATATTATAATATTATAATGCATTCCATTATAGTGTTCCTTCGTTTATTACATGTGGTTTATATTGAGATTACTTTCTACAATGCCTAGTGTGTATAATATCAATAGGCACAGAGTAAGGAATTTAACTGACAATCAAATGAAATGCCAACGACACAACATGCTCCACCATACAGCGACTGTATTTGAAGCATATAAAGCATGGAGACACACACTTCATGTGTCGGACAGATTTGCATCACCCACCCAGCTCTTTTCTTCAATGTTGATAATTCTCTTTTCCCCCTGCTCTGTAACAGTGTTATCCAGGGGCTCTCTAATGTTGGAGGTGGAGGAACACCCAAAAGATGTACATGTGTGAAGTGGGGGGTTTGCATTGTCATCATGTCCCAAGTTTTTCTTTTTCTTTTTGTTGCTTTGTTTTTTCTTGCTTTTTTTCTTGGAATTTGTTTTTATTGGAACTTGTCATGTTATGCTTACAGTGAATTACAGTCTAAAGAGGTTGAAAAGAAAATATAACCTACTTATATGTTTCTAGAAATGTTCAGTAAAAGATATGGTCAGGGCCGTGACTAGGGCTGTGGAATAGGGGTGACTACCCAGGGTGCAACGCTGAAAAGGGCCACAGTTTATGAATATTTTAGGTAAATATATGCAAAATAAACTATATTGAACGCTATCAACCAAACATTTCTCAGTCGTAAAAGTGCAGTTGTTTTACTTAAGTTTATATATAACATGCACAGTATATTGTTTTTAAAATGAGTCTGACACCTAAACATGGAAATCGCGTAAACAAATAAAGGCCATCTAAGCATACAGACAACCTTGTGATAGAATTGATGCGGGATTTCAATGCCCACTGAATGCTAAATTACAGAAACACTTAAAAGTACTAGAATGTCCAACCACACATTATCTCTGTCTACCCTCTTTTTTCTGCTATATTATTTATACTAGCACTATATTTTTATGTCTAACACTTCACTTCAACTACGTAAATAAGTTGTAAGCAGGTGAAAAGATCTTAAACAGACCAAAGGGGCCTTAACAGTTCGGCGACTCTGGCGTTTGTCAGGCAGTGGCGTACCTTAAGGCCTCAAGGACCAGATGCCAAATCTAAGAAAGGGGCTCCCTTACCCTTTGCCTCTTCTTCCTTCACAAATTACAGCCCCATGACTGATCTGAATAAACTGGTAAAGCACACACATATTTCAAATACAGCAGAGCAGAAGACAACATCTGTAATATTTTATACAGACACCAAGCAAAGAACTTCTTCTATATTGCAGAATACTATAATGGAGCAGAGTTCTATGCATTCCTCACAAAAAAACATTTATTTATTCAACAATACACTCAATGACTTCATTAATTTCTTCAATGGATGTTACTTTCTTACAAAGGGGAACTATGGAATGTGAACATTCTTATTCATCAGGCAGGTCTGAACCGCCATTGACAGTTGTACCATAGCAGTGAAACTACTTCCTGCAAAGGATGGCTAGTGGCAGATCCATCATACCGTACAATGGAAGCGGTTTATCAATCTCGGACATTACCACCACATGAGGTAAATATTACACAAATTACAAAATTAGAGGAGTACCAGTATTGTGCTCTTGTTATACATGTTATCAATCACCCTTTTAGACTTATACATATGTTTCCTTTAGCTTTCTTGGTAATGATATTACATGCAATGCAAATCCTACTGTAAATTATAAGGATAGTATAAATCACCAAGCAGTTTCGTGACCATATAAAGGCAAAAGGCTGTAGGCCACATTCGTTTATATAGATTGCGGATCTGCAAGGTGACTTCTAATACCCATAATCATTTACAGTAGAGGTTATAGCATTCCTTATAATACACACGTTTTCCTTAACAGCACTAAAATTATGACTCACTCAATTAGAGCGCCCCAATAATAAGTGATGAAATCAGAACTTGGTTTATACAGATACTATTTACAGGGGTTTAGAAATATATAAGCATCACTTGTGTATTCTAAAAACATAAAATATCTATTATACCAGATATATATCATTCATGTTTAAATTACCAAACTTCCACTGATTAATTGTAAATAGAATTAATGGCATACTTTTAAATAAAAGCATATTTATTTTTTATACGCCACTATTCTAGAACAATAGTTGTTAACAATTGACAGGGACTGGCTGGCTCTGCTTCCCGGCAGCTGTAGGACTTCAGTTTAGAGCAGGGGTGAGGGAACTTTTTTACCTTTTACCCCAAAATATATATACTCCCTTGATTTGAAGGAAATCATATATTATTATTGAATGTCAGAGGTTGGGAATTATCTGCAATATATTGTAACTGAATGTAAGTTACTTCACTGAGTTGCAACTCTTTGTACCTTTATGTACTTCAATAAATGTTTATTTTTTTATGCTGTCCTACATGCGCCCAGGGATTTACTATAAAGGTTGTGGCAAAAGGCAGCAACTTTTTGACTGCCTCATGTGCAATTTTGAATGCCTTTGCAGCTGTTGACATCCAAAAATATGACAGATCTGCTTTGTTTTCAAATGCAATACGTGCTTTATTATTGCATCGAAGCTCAAGAACTGCCTCTGCCAACCCTTAAGGCTCTTCTGGTACAACAGCAATTTCACATTTAAAGGGGTCTACAATCCAACTGACAGCATGTGAATCGACAGCATTACCCCCAGGGATTTCATTTTTACCCCATTTGTGGTAATTTACCCCTGGTCCCTGACCACTGGTTTAGAGGGATCACAAGCACCAAAAACCCTGAATATCCTCTCAGAAAAATTCTTGCATATACTACTACACAAATTATATTGCTCATACAAGAAAAATAATACTGGCTTCTAGATAAATTGTTATGAATAGAAGGATAGTCTGACCTCTAAAATGACTCCACATGATTTTTGGTTTGTTTTTGATTACAGTTGTTTCATTACTCCCATCATGAAAATCTGTTTCGTCTGCTATTTTCTCAACTACAGTATAAATAGAACATTAAAAACAAACACGGAGCAACTTATAAATACAGCTGTGTAATGAGGGAGTGGTTGATGATAATTGTTTCACAGACATATTGAAAACAGTTGACTTCTCTGTTGTGGAAATGTGAAGAATGTGAACACATTAGATAATTAGATCTGTTAGGCTATTCTAAAGCTGGGTACACACTACACAGTTTTCATCCAATAATCGGCTAAAACAGCCGACATACGACCACTCGTTCAAAAGTCGGGTCAGTGTGTGCAGTGACACGATGGTCGAAAGTCTGCCCAAACGGACGATTGTCGCCTCATTTGGTTGGTCGTATTGTTTTATATTTTTGCTCCAATGTCGTTTCCGCTGTGTAGTGTGTATAAGTTTACGACCGATCCACAACAGTGAGTACGAAATTACATCGCTCACGACAACATGGCTGTAAAAAGTCGCTAAAGGGACGTCCGCTCTTCCCTTTATCGTCCTAAACAAGGCTAGTGTGTATGCAGTCCATGGACCGAGCGATCGGACCATCGATCGCATGTAAAATCGCTCGGCATAAAAAGTTGGTTGAAATTTCTTTAGTGTGTACCCAGCTTTATACAGATTCATGTTGCTAGTGTTTAGCTTTTCAGCAAAGGCACTAGAGTGGGACCAGTTATCATACAGGACATTCTGAATTGCATTGTCATTCCTGGCCAAGCAGATGCAGTGTAGGCAATGGGGATGCCATCTCAAAGGAGGACATCATTTAGTCTGGATGTTAACAAGATTGGTCAATATGGATTGTACTTTGTAATTTTTTCATTTTCCACAGCAAAGACACTTTGTGAGGTCGTCCTCTTTATTGTAGGTTTTTATATGTTGTTTTTAGATATCTATGCTACAAAACACTAGGAGAGCAGATGCAGGAATGAGTAAGACTACACTGAAAATATCAAAGACTACAATGAAAAATATTACATATTTTGCAAACATAATACAAAAATAGAAGGTCTGTCCAATCAACATCTTTTTAAAATGTGTTGAGACTGAGCTGAACATAATCACTTTATTGCATTGTACCCACATAATCTACTTGGCTCTTGAATGCCAAAGTTTAATAAGCAGTTGTTTTACAATGCAAAGCTCAGGCAGCACCTGTGCAATTTAAATCACATTTGATGGAACACACCCTCTGTTGTCCAACTATGTCACAACACACAGTGCCACCCATCAAATACAATACAAACCGGTGTGCATGGCTTATGTTTTACAACTCAACTTCCTATTAAGCTCTGGAAGTTGGGAGTGGGGGAGATATTGATACACTGCATGATAAATCTGTGGCAACAGCACAGAATGTTGATAAATTCTGCACAAATTGTCCACATATATTAAGAGAGAAAACAAAACAGTTTTGATAACGACCATCCCGACAACCCAAGCATAGCACTCAATAATAGAGAGCGAGAGATTGCAAGTAAGGAGTTTACAATCATTGCTCTAACAGTCTATGGGGCACATTCAATTGTCGGCGGAAACGCCAAAAATCTCGTGCTAGTTGCACTATTACCGTTATTACGGTAATAGTGCGCGTAAAAACAGTTAATGCGGTAATTTACTCGCTGGATTTCAGCTCGCAGCTCCCTGAGCTGAAATCCAGGTAGATTTTACCGTATTAACTGTACAAGTTTTAACGCCGTAGAACTTTGGAACAATTGAATATGCCCCTATGTGTATTATTGCAGTATCAGAAAGGGGTCACATTTTTACTAACTTCTAGCTTATCTCTGACAGAGGGTTAAAAAATTGACTTATTTTCACTGAGTGGTAAATATATTACATAGTAACATAGTTGATGAGGTTGAAAAAAGACACCAGTCCATCAAGTTCAACCGATTTTGGATCTCCTGCGATCCTGCACTTATATTTTAAATGAATCCAGAGTAGGCAACCGCCCATCTGTTTCAATTTTGAAAATCCCCCCAGACTCAATATTGCAATCCAATTTTTACCCTATATCCACTACTATCCTTTATTTTAAATTAACGGTCATATCCCTGGATACACCTTTCCGCTAAAAATTTCTCTAACCCTTTCTTAAACATATCTATTGAATCTGCCATCACAACCTTCCCTGGCAATGAATTCCATATCTTGACTGCCCTTACTGTAAAGAACCCCTTCCTTTGCTGGTTGTGAAATTTCCTCTCCTCTAACCTTAGGGGATGACCACGTGTCCTGTGTATGGTCCTTGGGGTAAAAAGTTCCCATGAAAGCTCTCTGTATTGACCCCTAATGTATTTGTACATAGTAATCATATCTCCCCTTAGACGCCTCTTTTCTAAAGTAAACATGCCTAAACTGGCTAACCTTTCCTCATAACTTAATGACTCCATACCCTTTATCAATTTTGTCGCCCTTCTCTGAACCCTTTCTAGTTCCAAATTATCTTTTTTATAGAGTGGTGCCCAGAACTGTACTGCATATTCAAGATGAGATCTTACCAACGATTTATACAGTGGCAAAATTACACTGTCTTCCCTTGCATCTATGCCCCTTTTTATGCATGCCAATACTTTGTTTGCCCTTGCAGCTGCTGCTTGACATTGAGCACTATTGCTAAGTCTACTGTCTACGAGCACTCCCAAATCCTTTTCCATTATAGATTCTCCCAAATTAATTCCATTTAATTTATAGATTGTGTTCTTGTTTTTGATCCCTGAATGCATAACCTTACATTTATCTGTGTTAAACCTCATATTCCATTTAGCCGCCCAATCCTCCAGTTTATTTAAGTCCCTCTGTAGAGAAGCTACATCTTGCTCTGATTTTATTACCTTACAGAGTTTAGTGTCATCTGCAAAAATAGAAACTTTACTCTCTAAACCATCACCAAGGTCATTAATAAATATATTAAAAAGGAGTGGTCCCAGCACGGAACCTTGAGGTACTCCACTTAAGACCTTTGACCAATTAGAAAATGTTCCATTTATCACAACTCTCTGTTCCCTATTCTCTAACCAGTTTTCGATCCAAGTACAAATTTTGATTTCTAGACCCAGTTCCCTTATTTTGTAAACCAACCTCTTGTGTGGCCCTGTATCAAAGGCCTTTGCAAAATTTAAGTAGACCACATCTACTGTCCTGCCCTGGTCTAAGTTCCCACTAACTTCCTCGTAGAAACTAATTAGATTAGTTTGACATGACCTATCCCTCACAAATCCATGTTGATTCCCACTAATAATTTTATTGCGTACCAAGTAATCCTGAATACTGTCCCTTAAAATACCTTCCAGTAGTTTCCCCACTATTGATGTCAGGCTTACAGGTCTATAATTCTCTGGTTGTGATCTCGTCCCCTTTTTAAACAACGGCACCACATCTGCTATTCGCCAATCCCTTGGTACTGAGCCTGATGAGATTGAGTCTCTGAAAATTAAGAATAGCGGTCTAGCTATTTCCGAGTTTAACTCCATAAGGACCCTTGGGTGTATGCCATCTGGACCTGGAGCTTTATTTATCTTAATATTCTTCAGTCGCCTTTGGACTTCTTCCTCTGACAACCAAGTAATAATTAATGGCATGGTTTCATTTCCATTTTTATGTATTACTCCTGCCATTTGTTCCTCTCTGGTAAATACTGAAGAAAAGAACGTGTTTAATATCTCTGCTTTTTCCTTAGTATCATTTATCAATTCACCCATCTCACTTCTTAGGTGTCCTATATTATCTTTTTTAATCCTTTTGCCATTTATATACTTAAAAAACTTTTTGGGGTTTGTCTTACTTTCTTTTGCAACGTGCCTTTCATTTTCTAATTTAGCCAATCTAATTTCCTTTTTGCATGTTTTATTACATTCCTTGTACCTATGGAAGGACTCCTCTGACCCTTCAGACTTAAACAATTTAAATGCACGCTTCTTCCTTTGCATTTCTTCCCTTACCTTTTTATTTAGCCACATTGGTTTAGACTTAATTCTTTTACATTTATTTCCCATAGGAATGAACTTATACGTGTATGTTTCCAACAACATTTTAAAGACAGCCCACATTTCTTCCGTATTTTTTCCTTCAAAGGCTTTGTCCCAGTCTATGCTCTTTATAGACTCCTTTAGCATATTAAAATTTGCCTTTTTAAAGTTTAAAGTCCTAGTTGATCCCTTATACTGTTGTTTCTGAAAACTAATTTCAAATAAGACCATATTATGATCACTGTTTCCCAAGTGCTCCTTTACTTGAATATTTGATATTACGTCAATATTGTTTGTTATTACTAGGTCCAGTATAGTCCGGTTCCTAGTTGGTTCCTCAACTAATTGGGACATGTAATGGTCTTTTAGCGTGCTCAGAAACCTATTTCCCCTAGCTGTACCGCAGGTCTCAGTACTCCAATCAATGTCCGGATAATTAAAATCCCCCATAATTAAAATTTGACCTAGTTGTGTAGCCTTTTCAATTTGCTGTAGAAGTTGGGCTTCCTCAATCGTACGAATATCTGGCGGTTTATAGCATATCACTATCAGAAACTTCTCTGAACTTTTTCCTCCGCTGGATATTTCCACCCACAATGCCTCTATATTATCACCAATATTCTCGTATATAACTTCCTGAATACTTGGTTTTAATTCTGGCTTAATATAAAGACATACTCCTCCTCCCCTTTTATTTACCCTATCCCTCCTGAAGAGAAAATAGCCTTCCAAGTTGACTGCCCAGTCATGTGTATCATCCCACCAGGTCTCAGTAATACCTATAATATCATACTGCTCATTCATTGCTACTAGTTCTAACTCCCCCATTTTACCTGTCAGGCTTCTTGCATTTGCAAGCATACACTTAAGTCTATTGCCTCCCTTTGGTATTTCTTTTTGCTTTAAAAAGGGCCGCTCCTTATCGGCTATGCCACGCATTAACCTCCCTAATCTCCCGCTGCCTCCCTGGACTAGCGCGTGGCACAGGTAGTATTTCCGAAAATACTACCTTGGATGTCCTTGCCTTAAGTTTGCGACCTATGTCCCTGAAATCATTCTTTAGGACACCCCTTCTTCCTCTAACTCGGTCATTGGTGCCAACATGCACCAAAACCGCTGGGTCATTCCCAGCCCCTCCCAACAATCTGTCCACCCGATCCGCAATATGCCGAGCCCGAGCACCCGGGAGACAACACACTGTTCGGCATGCAAGGTCCCGGTAACAGATTGCCCTATCTACCTTCCTAATAATTGAATCCCCTACCACCACAATCTGCCTGGGTCCCTGAGTAACTTTGGTCCCCTCTGTGCTGGAGAGACCATTCCCCTGATTGGTAACCCTGATAGGGCGTATTTTGCAAATACAATTATATACACCTAGCTGTAATATTTGCCAGCAGTGTTTTCCTAGATATTGTGAGTTTGTCTTTGCTCATTTGAAGCTGTTGGTGACAATTTATAGCACTGCTGCAATTAAGTTTATTGCAATGTGATGTAGGCAGCCGTCTTATGATAGAACCATGCACAGCAGATATAACATATTTGTTGTATTAATTAAGCCCTACAATAAATGTTCTCTGTTGTCTTGGAGTTACAACATTACATAAGCTTAAAGAGTTGACTAAATACACACTTTAGTAAAGTATATCCAGGGCCGTAACTAGGGCTGTGCGATAGGGGCGAGTGCCCATGGCGCAACGCTGTAGAGGGGCTCAGTTTATGAATATTTTAGCTTCATTGGGTGAAAATTGAGGGCCAGGATGGCGGCAGTTTTGTTCCTCGCCGCAGGCGCAAAAATTTGAAGCTACGGCGCCGAGTATATCTAACTCTCTAGTAGAGTATAGAGAACAGGTCTCTGATTCTGATAGGAGAGGTCTGTGCATACTATGCACACCACTGCCATGTCATAGGCCAACCAGCAGCAGGTTTGAAATATACAGCATTCAAAACATATTAACTAAAACCTGCTAATATTGGGTAGATGATACACTGGTAGACTAACTGTAAGCAAAACTATAATTATAAATATGTTATAAATGACCAGGATACATAATCCTGGAGGATTGGCCCAGAGACAGGGCAGGTATGACATCATTTGTGTGACATACCTGTAGTAACTGATAATATTTTATTTTACTTTAAAAACTTAACTAGAAAAATTACAGCATACGATTTGTTACAACATCTTTTTCATGTGTACCAGTTGTCATATGTATCTTACAATAACCAAATGCATGGATGAGGTTGATCACATTTTGCCATTTTTATGCAAGACACATATATGTAGCTCAGAAATATTTTATGTGAAAGAAACAAATCCACTGACATGTTAAAGTAAAATGGTTATTTCCTCAGGTAAGTGTGGTCTAAGACTCTTAAAGTGTGGTGGAATGTCAATGTTAAAAAAAACAAACACTTGCATTAAAAATAAACAGCTAAGAAATGTGTGCAATGGTCTTTCAAATATTTACATCAACAGGCAAAGAATTTCAGGCAACTGATTTCAGAGAACACCAATACAAACATTCTGAGACATTGATATGAAACAGCAAAAATACAATTAGAAAGATTATATGTTAAAAGTATTTTAGTAAAATATATAATAAACCTTGTGATATCAATGTTATATAACTACAGACTTTCAGCTCTATCTCACTACGTTACTAAACCAACAGCCTGTTTGCACATCATTACCTCTGTTTCATTACCCTGCTAGAGTAGACTACTGGCACAAAGTTACCTATTCTACAAATAGAGCATGACCTAGAAAGTTTGTATTATTTGTACTCAGTCTAACAGTGTAAAACAAATGTTTGGCTAATATCACTGTTGCTTGTAACATTATAATAACATTTTTATCCATCGAAAAGGTGTAGTACTGTCTGTAATCAATATAGGTTAGGGTTGTGTCTCACTGGTGGTTTGAAAATTTGCACTTATCCATCCACAAAAGTACTAGCGTCCAAAACTGTTACTCTCCTGTCACAAGGTGAGAGATTACGCTCAGAAATGTGCATGGATCAACTTCAGAGCTTGATTGCTCCCATGTGACAGGAAATGAGCAATTCCCATACATTGCAAAGTGTCAGATCAAACTGTACACAGCTTTGGTCATTCGGTAGCTGTGATAAACTACCAGATCTGCACATATGTCGGCGGCCATGAGACTGTTGGTAGAGCTTTTCCTTCCTTAGCAATTCTGTTGATTGTCTTTATAACACACAGTTTCTATATTTTAATAAAACAGGAACTCTGCTAAATTACACTGTCGTCAATTAATCAGGAAGGTCAATACCCACTCAGCCAATCAAAATTGGCTAGAGTGTAAAACCGGTTGTGATTGGCTGAATGGGTATTGACCCTACTGGTCAACTGAGAACAGTGGGGCTCCATAAGGAGTACTTGTATTTGTGTCATGTTTTTTTTTCCATTTCCAGATTGGCTACATTGTGGATGAAGACTCCGATTGGACTATTTCGGGAAAGAAGATTTTGGTGGTGAAAAAGGGTTTACGGGTGTATTTAAATAAATGATTTGTGAGCCCTTTGAGTGCCTCTTTATATTTTCTTCTATTACAGGTATTTTGGAACTATATGTTCTACAGCGCCACTGCTAGCCACTGGCATGCTATGCTTCTAGTTTCACAAGTTCTAGTATGCACAAGTGGCCAATGGCTTCCAGATTTTGCTGGGACATGTAGTCCTTAGTTTTTACAATCACTATTACCTCGGCACCCAGCGCCCTAGGAGCACTGGGAAGACCCCAGTTTTATTCAGCACTCGGCAAGGGGGAGTTGCCTGCTCGTTTGTGTTCCGCCCACCCTTTCCCTAGAGCTGACCTGGCTGGGACTGGTCACCACTATGACAGAGGGACCACACACACTGCAGGTTTCCTTCTTTCAGTGGGATTGGTACAGCCTGGTGTTGGTCACCATTTAGGCAAAGGGACTCCATGCTGATTTTACCCCTTGTTTTGGCGATAATCTGTGGTAGGTTTAGTTGTTAGACAAAATTGAACAAAAGTGACCAAATTGGCCAACAAAATCTCAATCAATGTGTGTGGCTAATATAAAACAATAATTTTATGTGTTCTCTTAGCTGCTTGGCCAGAACTAAGGGGGACTTGTACCTAGAATACATTTCTGTTGCCCGGGTGGAGATTTTGCAACATTTCCACAGCCAATAAGAAGCCTAAGACGTATGCATGTTTTTAACTAAATTCCCTTTAGGAAAGCAACTAAAACTTTGCTAAGCAAGGCTTGCAATTTTAAACAGCATCGTTAATAGACTTAAAATCAGCCATTTAATAAACATTTCCCTTGCAGAGGTTTATTTATATACCTTGTTACATTTTACAACAAATCCAGATGTCCAAATTGAGCGATATTTATTGATATAATTAAAAAGTTACAGTGGTACAGCTGGTTGGTGTGTTAGGACAGCTTGTCTCATCTATCACATACACTAAAAACAAATGAATGCTCTTTCCATTAAATATTTTCTGGAAACTAATTATAAAAGTAAATAATTCATCCACAACAGTTTTGGATGCATGAGGGACTAAACTATTTCTCTACATAGAAAAGGGGAAATCACTTGCAGTCCAGCTTCCTTCAGTGATATCATGGCCAGAATATCAAATGATTCCCATTTATGACCCACCAAAGAGGTTTCAATTGCATTATCAAGTAAGGATGCTATTTATTATTAGAGAATCTCCAATATCTGCTGGTTCCAGCCTCATCGATCACAAATCCAGTCCCTGTAGGTGTCTTTGGGGACTGCATTTATGCCCTATTTATCAAGCTTCGAAATTTGGAGCTTGGCCCCGACAACTAACGCCATCTGAAGATGGTGTTAGCCATTATAACCTATGGGGAGAACATCGCAAGAGTGGGATCTTCAGATCCCTTGCCATCTTTCTCATGCTCCTCCCCATCCCAAATTGTCCTGGGCCAAAGAATCTGTAACTAAAGTGATTGCGATTGCAATTACTTTACTATAGATTATTCGCTAGGACAGGCTCCCATTCGAGCCGTTGTCCAGGCTAATCAGTTTTAATAAGTTGACATGTTAACTCCTTTCGTAACACTGCATTAAGAAATGATAATGAATTAGAGCAATATGCAATGGATCATAAATAGACCCCATATACTACAAGCAATTATCAAGTGTTTGCTGTTTATTTTCCTTAGTAACACTGTATATTCACAGTAACACTGTGCATGGATAATGCTCGGCTATGAAAGGCTAATGTGCTCTCTATGCTCATATGCAAGCATGGAACTAACCAATCTGAGTGATGTTATACAATGGTTTGAAATAACATCACAAAAACCATGATGCTGGTAAAAGTACAGCTATTAGTTATGAAATATGTGAAAACTGGCACACACCGCCACAGTAAAGTATAGTAAACATAGTGTTTATAGAGGTGTTTTTGTAGTACAACAAACCATTATCCCCATATTCATATTTTGTATCCCTGAGCATGAAGTGTAGACCAGCAGATGACAAAAATAGAAGGTGGCCGGCGCAGTAAGGTAAGCTGATAACATATTTAAATGAGATTCAAGGGGTAGAGAGGGCACATTATGGTTTGCGGGGAGCCATACTGTTGCCTGTACCCTATAAAGGTGGTGGAAAACTGATCCTCAGCCCACACTTTCAGTGGGACACATTTTGAAAGTTTCAAGTGATCTTTACATGGGAAAGTGCATTTCTATGCACATTTCAAAAAAATGTAATAAAAATATGAATGTACAATAGTGACAAATGTAATAAATACACTCCCAATGTCTCCTTATTCTCATGATTCAGTTAAGACTTAGGGCTAGATATACTAAACTGCAGGATTGAAAAAGTGGAGATGTTGCCTATAGCAACCAATCAGATTCTAGTTTTCATTTATTTAGTACAGTCTACAAAATGAGAGCTAGAATCTGATTGGTTGCTATAGGCAACATCTCCACTTTTTGAAACCAGCAGTTTCGTAAATATACCCCTTAGGCTTGACTGAGTGGTATTTAGGAGAATAAAAGGAGACATATAAATAAATGAAGGACTGTAAAGTGACTCTCTCCAACACGTGACTTTCCAGATGGACTCACAAAGGGTAGTGCAAAGCATTTTTGGGGTGGTTCCAAAGTCCAGAATTAAGGTGTGCGATGACATGCTCAATATAATACAAAATTTGATGGATTTGCAAATTAAAAATGTATTGCACGCCCACATATCTTGCTGTTGATCACTGAGCAGCAGCAAATATGAATATTGGAACTCTAAAAGTGGTGTTATTGTTACAGAGTAAGGAGTAAATATACCTCCATTTTAGGGACTATTTAACTCCACTTTCTGCTTCCTTCAGTTTTACATTATAGCAAGTTGAAGAGAAACTTGAAGTCTGTGTGTACTTACATCGTTATCTTTTATATCAGAAGTTATTAACCATTTTCTTCCTTCAAGATGGACATGATTTTAATACAGGCATGGTAGTTGAGTCATTCATTAGGATGGAGAGCATGGGCCCTGGAGCATGAGTAGAAGGGGATGTTTATTTTCCACAAGTACATTTAATCCTTTGGCTCTCATACAGAGATTTCCCATTAGGGAAGCCGAGGCTGGTCATCTATGCTTTGAAAACAAGGCTTGTCCAATCAGATTAGACTCTCACATATTTATGTCTATTTTTTTCCAAGTGAGTCAGTGTATCTAAGTGCTAACAGCTAATGAAACGGGAAAATACAGTACATGTTGCAGTGGAAAAAGGGAATAACCACTGCGGTCTGATTTTTGTAAGGAAGAAAGTACAGTACTAGGTTTCAAAAGTACATGAGAAGAAGGGGGCTCACTCACAGGAAGAAAACTAAAAACTGCATATACCTTGTTGATACATTTCCACTTTCAAAAGTTACTACAAAAAATAAAGTTTTTATTCTTGCAAATACAGCTACTGACTACTGGCTTTTCAAGTTACAGTTCCCTTTTGTGGCAATAGCTCTATGGCTGGAAATTACATCCCTTGGTCACGAATAGAAATCCCTCTACTAACTACTTACCAATCCCATTATGCCAATCAACAACTGTTGAAAAATGCGAAGCTTAAAGCAACACACGCAGCTAGGGCAAAAAATTCAACCTACCCAGCACGTCATTCATAGGAGCCCCAGGGACTGCTCCATGCGGCAGTTTTTCTCGGGGCTCAGTGGTTCTTTGCTTAGTCCCGGCCAAAAACCCTCAGCAAGATATAAGACCAGTTGTGTGCCACTGTGGAATCAAATAGCCCCAGGGGTAATAGCCATCAAAATTTGGCCCATGTCAAAGTCTCTTAGAACCTTACGCTTGCCCATTTTTCCTGCTTCCAACACATCAATATCAAGAACTGACTGTTCACTGGCTGCCTAATGTATCCCACCCCTTGACAGGTGCCACTGTAACGAGATAATCAATGTTATTCACTTCACTTGTCAGTGATTTTAATGTTGTGGCTGATATATTTATAGTTAAAAGGATGATTCTGTGCACCTGTTTAATATTTACATAAGCACTTAGGCTAGAAGACTGGGTCAGAGCATCTCATATGCAGTGGTTAGTGCCTACCAAAAGTGGTCCAAGGAAGGGTAACCAGTTAACTGGTGACAGGGCTAAGGGTACCCAAGGCTCACTGATGTGCATGGGGAGCGAAGGCTAGCCCGTCCGGTCCAATCCCACGGAAGAGCTACTGTAGCACAAATTGCTGAATAGCTTAAAGCTGGCTATGATAGAAAGGTGTTAGAACACACAGTGCATCACAGCTTGCTGCATTTGGGGCTGCATACCCGTAGGCTGGTCAAAGTGCCCATGCTGACCCCTGTCCACGACTGAAAGCGCCTACAATGGACATGTGAGCGCTAGAACTGGACCATGGAGCAATGGAAGAAGATGGCCTAGTCTGATGAATCATGTTTTCATTACATTGTGTGGATGGCTGGGTGGGTGTACCTTGCTTACCTGGGGAAAAGATGGCACCAGGATGCACTATGGGAAGAAGGCATGCGGGTGGAGGCAGTGTGATGCTCTGGGCAATGTTCTACTAGAAAACCTGGCATTTAAGTGAATGTTAATTTGACACTTACCACATACCCAAACATTGTTGCAGACCAAGTACACCCCTTCATGGCAACGGTATTTCCTGATGGCAGTGACCTCTTTCAGTAAAACGCCCTGCCAGACTGCAAAAAATGTTCAGGAATGGTTTGCGGACACGACAATGTGTTTGAGGTTTAGACTTGGCTGCCAAATTTCCCAGAGCTTAATCTGATCAAGCACCTGTGGGATGTGCTGGAAAAACAAGTCCGGGCCATGGAGGTCCCACTTTGCAACTTATAGGACTAAAAGGATCTACTGCCAACGTCTTGATGCCAGATACCACAGGACACTTTCAAATGAATTGTTAAGTCCACGCCTCAACGGGTCAGAGTTGGTTTGGCAGCACAGCGTGAACCTACACAATATTGGCAGGTGGTTTTAATGTTGCTGTTGATCGGCATGTATAATATATATAATATATATATATATATATATATATATATATATATATATATATATAGATAGATAGATAGATTTTGGCATATTAGATGTAAGCTCTCTCCTCAAGATGCAAGATATGACACAATCTTTCAGACATTCACTTGGTCATCACACCTCTACCACAGAAAAGTAATGATAAATAATGTATTAATCCTCTCCCAAAAAACAACAACACCACATTTACCATTTAATGACTATTGAATGAGGTTGAAGTCAGAAACAAGACTACTTTGAAGTATTTACAAAAATGCTATACCTTTGCAAAATAAGTAATACTTCCCATTTACACTTTTTCACACTCCAATTTTACATCTCATATTTTATCCAAAAGGTATTTGAAACATTTTTGCAAATAAATCGAGTCATGTCGAGGTACTTTGCTCTTTCAAGCTCAATCTAATGTGCATTAAGCAAAGAATGTGTTAAACACTTTTTTAGAACACTCACAAATTGCAATAATTCCACCAAGCAAGGTTGTGGAATAGTCAAGTAATTATATTTCGCCCTAAGTAAAGACAAAGCTATTTTAATTTTATTTAAGATTTAGTATAAAGTTTACCTTTCTATTCTGTATCACCTACAGCACACCTTTCCTATAGCAATGTTATTTCATTTTGTGGGATTTTGAAACATTATCTAGATTTGGCAGGACACAGAGAATAAAGGTAAAAGGAATTAATCTGTGGGATGGATGCGAGCCAGAAAAGTATTTGTCTTATTTCATTATTCCTTACCTTACATAAAGTAGGAGGCTATCAGGAGATTTGATTACATTTAATCTAAAGACGAAAGAAATGGTAAATGAGAAAATGAGTGGGCTGAAGAGAGGCAGTAGTTGTAGAAGACTGTTACAATAACCAGGAGACATGGCTGCCTAGTGGTGGCTCCTCTCATTGTTAACTGAATGTTATCCTTGCTGAGAAGGACCCGTATGAGGAAATAAGGGCTGAGAATTGGCACAGTTTAGAAGTAATAGCTCATGCTGAGATTGTTTAAAAATCCTGAATTGAATAGCAGCTGGAAGAGATGCCAAGCTTGAGAAATATTTAACATGCTAAATAACAGGAACTCATACTAAAATTGGGAATAACCCACACAGCATAACCAAGTAGTATTACTGAATGTTCTCATTGCTGCTGGGTGGGTCTTGGAACCGAGAGATGACTGGGAGCTTGGGTAATCTGACAAAACCCATTTGATATTGACTCCTTCCAAATCTGGCAGAAAACCTTCCTACTTTTGGTAGGCACGTCCCGGATGCCTTAATGTATTGCTGTGGCATAACAACCACTCAACGATACTGATACTGGAAGAATGATCACGTTCTTAGTCTTGAGTAGTCCTGCTGGAAAAGAATAGCAATTGCCAGTTTCAGCTTCTCTTTTGATCCCAACCATGACTCCCCCTTGCCTTCATCTCCAAGCTTTTAAACCCCAAAGGATTCTAATCCCTTTCACGTAAATGTATTGTTATTGGATAGTGCAGGGTCTCCCAAACCCAGTCCTCAGGGCTCCCTAACAGTGCAGGTTTTCCATATCTCCTTGCTGGAGCACAGGTGTATTCATTACTGACTGACACATTGTAACAGATCCACAGGTGGTACTAATTATGTCATATGTGATCCTGAAAACCTGCACTGTTAGGGAGCCCTGAGGACTGGGTTTGGGAAACCCTGGGATAGTGTATAAGGGGCCGAGTGAGTTTGCAGAATAGAATTACTCAATACCCTTATCAGTGCTGGAATGCGGTAGGATAACATATTAACCCTTCATTATGATGTACATCTAGATGTGGTGGGCACAGGTACTTGTTTTGTCTGCCAGAAGTACCTACTGAGAATGAGGGATACCAGGTGGACTTGACCATTCTTATGTGCCTTGGTACCTTATGTTGCCACAGAGACTATTCTCATTATATTATATTTCAAAATGAATAGGCAGAATACTTGCAATATACATTTTATACTGAGTCTATACTGCACATGAATGCATAGAAATACACTACAATATAATGTTTACTATTAAGTAGTGTATCATTTGGTTTTTGTTCATATTACAAAAGTTAGTACACAAGTTTGTTAGTTAATATGGATTGCTATACTGCTTGTTTCAATCACAGACTTCAATGGAATAGTGCCTCCATAACCTAAGTCAGTATATGGCAAAAATATAGTACTTTAATGTTGTCACTAATCTATATCCCAACAAAAATGGCAACTCTACATTTCCTTTTATTATATTATCAGTTTGTTATATAGCACCTGAATATTATGCAGCCCTTTACACAGAATATTTAATCATTCACATCAGTCTCTGCCCCAGTAGAGCTTACAGTCTATATTCTCTACTACATGGAGACACAGACACATACACACACACACACACACTAATTTTGTCAGAAGTCAATTATCCTACCATGTATGTCCTTAGAGTGTGGGAGGAGACTGGAGCTACCTGGAGCAAACTCATGCAAACATGGTGAGAACATACAAACTCATTTCAAATTACTTTTACACAATATCAAAATAAAGTAACCATGGTGCCAAATTGCACACATATCCAGTCATTCCATATTAGTAGAGCTAAGTAACAATATTGTGTTGTGGATGGTTGCATGTGCAAATGAATTCCAGTCATTAATCCATCACTTTGCATGGCCTTTAAAAAATACAACTGGGTTCGTATCATTCTGGAAATGTATTGGTGGTTGATGGAAGCCTGTACAGTCAATGATCTTAGGCCAATTTGTTCTAAGACAAAATTAGCGCATGTGTGGACTGCTTACAGGTCACCACCCTGTCCAAAGATCTCTCCACAGTGACTTGAGAGATATAGATTTGTAAAAGCCACTAAACCTATAGTGCAAATTATTGTTTATAAAAATATTTCCTATGTACCTCTCACTTCCTGTCAGTAAGCCCATTGAAAGACACATAGGGAATGTTTAGGTGCATAAAGTATCTAATAACAGAGGACTAGCTGAAAGTGAGGTAGCTAGCAAGCCTGAATACCATTAGTACGCTGCGTTGGGCCTACACCTGCTTGCTTAGTGTAAAATACTCAAACTTGTATTTTGCATGCCCACCAAACAAAGGCATACACCCACGACAGTATACAGATTTGGTGGCGATTTCCCTTTAATTTAGTGTTACAGACTACTGTCTATTGTATAACTTTTCACCTATCACCAAACTATTCATATTGCATATTATACCACAGGAGATTATAATTATATATATATATATATATATATATATATATATATATATATATATATATATATATATATATATATATTACACTAGAAACTCCTATAAGTCACACTGCCCTGCATAAAGGACACACCTCCATTCTCTGCTGGAACCCCTGTGTCTTTGAGTTGTTCTGTTTCTCGAGGTCTCTGGTCACTGCATAATATTGCTGAATACTTACAATTTGCCAACTGGATGGATTTTGCCATACTAACCGATATTTGCATGCAAACTAGAGCTGTTGGGACCAGTTGTGCTATCCAGTAATCCCAACTGACAAAGATTTGATGCAGGAACTTTACATTGAATCTCCTACTGGCTGCATACCTAGGAAAAGTAAATGGTGCAAAGTCAGCCAGGAATGGGTAAGCTTCAAACCGTGTTCACCCTGGCCAGGGTACTCCTGTGATTATACTAGTTGGGGAGAATGATTTACTAGCATGCCCAAACATGAGCAACTACTTGGTTGCCTGCCAAACAGACTCTGTTGACAATTTCCCACATTTGTGCAGGCCAAATTCCACAGATCTGATTGGCTGAAAAGGCTGTATGAGTGGATCTGTAAGTTAAAACATCATCTATTTTGCATTTAGTGGTTGTTGACTGCCACTTAAACACAAGCAGATACTCTCTAATTTTTCATTCTGAGCAATCACATCCAATTGGATCAAATTTAGACCGCTCACACTGTTTAGTTGGCCACCAATGCCGCAATGTCATTCCAATTTGGTCAGCTTAAATCTCAGTGGCATTGTATAAAAATGTGAGGGTTAAGGGGTATAGGTTCAGCAGCCATTATAAAACCAAGACAATCTTTTCCATTGCCGAAAAGTATGACAATATATAGTTTCTTACTGACTTTAATCACATAAGTTTAAAAACAGAAAGTCTTATCAGATTTTAAAACTGGTGAAGCTTATGTGGGGGTAACAGATCAGGTACCGCGTACAAAATATAGCATTTCATGTGATTGTATTAACGTTTCCATCATTTATTATGTCATATTATCCGTTTGTTATTTTATTTTGATTGCTTATGGAAATCATTTGTTTTAGTAATTAATTGGCTAAGAGTGAATACCCATAATGCCGTCACAAAGGTAAAGAAATGATCATGCAATATCCACACAACAAAAAAACACAATGTATTTGGGAGCTACAATTCTATATTACAATATCCTCTAGCGCAACACAAAATATAAAAGTTAATTCTGTTAAGCTAACAAAGGACTTCTGTATTCCATTTGCTACACCTACAAGCATAAAGTATGTCAATTGCCTTACTGTTATAAGACAATTGTAAATGCCAAAATTGCATAATCTGCATTCAAATCTTGGTATGTTAAAATGAACAATGAAGAAACTAAAAGAGCAATGTGTAAATAGGCTTAATACTCCAAGACTGAAAAAGCCTGAATCCATAAACAAAAGGCAGTTGCTTAAGCTCTGATGAACGGATTTTTTGCCAACCCAACATGACATATTACATAGTCTGCAGTGTTCCACAATGATGCTTAATGTCCAATTCATGGTAAACAAAACAGATTTTAAAAGTGGAACAAATCAAAACTATCTTATGTAGTAGATTCTTTAAAGTAGCCACGCTTTGCCTTGATAACAGTTTTGAACATTCTTGGCGTTCTCTCAACCATCTTCATGAGGTAGCCTCCTTGGATACTTTTGCAACAGTTTTGAAGGAGTTCCCATAAATGGTGAGCACTTGTTAGATACTTTTCCTTCACTCTACAGTCCAATTCATCTCATACCATCGCTATTGGGTTTAGGTCAGGTGACTGTGGAGGCCAAGTCATCTGATGCAGCACTCCATCACTCTCCTTCTTTGTCAAATAGTTGTTACACAGCCTGGAGGTGTGGTTTGGGTCATTGACTTGTTGAAAATAAAAAATGATGGCCTGACTAAGCGCAAACCAGATAGGATGGCGTGTCGCTGCAGAATGCTGCAGTAGCCTTACTGGTTAAATGTGCCTTCAATTCTAATTAAATTGCCAACAGTGTCACCAGTAATGAACCCCTACCCAATCACATCGCCACCACAATGCCACATGGTGGGAATCACACATTCAGACATCATTCATTCACCTTCTATGTGTCTCACAAAGATACAGCGGTTGTAACCAAAAATCAAAAATTTTGACTCATTAGTCTAAAGGACAGATTTACACTGGTCTGACGTACACTGACGTGTTCCTTGTCCCAAGCAAGTCTCTTATTATTTCTCTCCTTCAGTAGTGGCTTCTTTGCAGCAATTGTTCCATGAAGGCCTGATTCACGCAGTCTCCTCTGAACACTTGGGGTATATTTACTAAACTGCAGGTTTGAAAAAGTGGAGATGTTTGCCTATAGGAACCAATCAGATTCTAGTTATCATTTATTTACTGCATTCTACATAATGACAGCTAGAATCTGATTGGTGGCTATAGGCAACATCTACACTTTTTCAAACCCACAGTTTAATAAATATACCCCTTGAAGTTAAGATGTATCTGCTACTTGTACTCAGTGAAGCATTTAGTTGGCCTCTAACCTGAGGTGCTGTCAATAGGAGATTTGTGAGGCTGGTGACTAATAAAGGTATGCTCTGCAGCACAGGTAACTCTTAGGGCTAGATTTACTAAGCTGCGGGTTTGAAAAAGTGGGGATGTTGCCTATAGCAACCAATCAGATTCTAGCTTTCATTTATTTAGCACTTTCTACAAAATAACAGCTAGAATCTGATTGGTTGCTATAGGCAACATCCCCACTTTTTCAAACCCGCAGCTTAGTAAATCTAGCCCTTAGTCTGTCTTTCCTGCAGCAATTCTCATGAAAGCCTGTTTTCTTATAGCCCTTTGTTTTTTTGTCACTGCACTTAAAGAATCTTTCAAAGTTGTTGCAATTCTCCGGACTGACTGACTGACATTTCTTAAAGTAATGTTGGACTGTTGTTTATCTTGGCCAAGTTGAGCTGTACGTGTCATATTGTAGACTACAAACCAGAAAAGATGGCCATCTACCAAATAGGGCTATTTTCAGACTCACCCATAACTTGTCATAATACAACAGATTGCTATTAGGCATTAAAGAGCAAAACAATTCCAGAAATTAACTTTCAAAGGCACACATTTACTATGTGTGCCTCTAAAATAATAATTTAATCATAGTAGTTCAATATACTCCACCTCTAAATTTTACTGAAATTCAAAAATCAAACTATTTGTTTGGATGCATTTTTTTGTTTGTTTATTCATAATAATTTTCGCTTTGAAAAGAAATTCATACATAAGCATCAACATCACTATTTATATTTGTCTGTGAAACTAATTTCAAGCATTTAAGCATAAGCTTTTAGATCAACATGTTTTTAAGATCTTGAAAAACATATTTTCAATCAGGTTTGCCCAAACTTTTGACTGGTACTGTATATAACATCTGATTGGACAGGAGGCTCAACCAACCAATAAAACTCTACATCCATACAGACCAACCAGGCCTTAGTATGATTTTATCTGCAGTGCATGCAGTCACACACAGAGTTCTGTGGCTCAGTTCAAGAAACGTTTTTGGTGGGCCAAACAAAAGAGTGGATAACCCATGTATACTGGAAATACGCATAATGATGTGGTTGCTTCTTGTCAGTCAATTCCATCTTTGAACAATCAAACAGGCTTTAAATTTAATTACCCGCAAGGTAATACAATGTTGTATATGAGGTACAGTTTTGGGCATCTCACCACATCACTGTAAGATGCACTTAAGAGAGCTCAGAGGTGAGAGGGCTTATACCAAGAACCAAACAGAAGACAAGGGATGACGAATTGTGAATGGAAGAAAGATGGTTTCATAAGCAGCACAGGAAGGGTTCTCTATTGCAAGGGTGGTTAATATGTGGAATGTCATAATGCATAAAGTGTTGATCGGAAATTCACTAATAGAATTTTAAAAAATGGATTGGATGCCTATGTTACCAAAAAATGTATCCATAATTAATACAGGGAAACTGTGGGGTGAGCAATCCAGATAATTAATCCTGTTTATGAGGTCAGTAAGATTTTTTTTCCCACTGTTGGGGCAACTGTCAGACTTGGGTGGTTTGTTTAGCATTCCTCTGGATCAACACAATTAGAGATTATGATAGGTAGGAACTAGATGGACCTGCATCATTTTTAACCTTACTATGTAATTAATAATCTCCCTTATCCTTTTGTTAATCCATCAAATGTCCAAAAATAAAGTGACCCAACACCCCATGCATGCTACAAATGAGACTTGGGAGACTACATTTCAAATACAAACAGTGATTATTATTACAATAGACAAAGTATTTGCAGTACAACATGAACTTTGGGAAGAACTGCCATACCGCCCAGTGTGTTTCCTAAGTTAAGCATTAACAGAGACTTAAACACAGCAGTAAGTATGCAGCATTTGTTATACAGCCTGTCATTATCAGGCTTTATGGCCAACATTTGCAGAACTTTCACGCCAAGCTATGAAACAACTAAATAAAAACTGCAGATCAGGTGTAACATAAATGTCTGTTGTATTGTATTTCATTAAAGAGCAAGTTACACTCGCAAATGCTGGCATTTAGATGAGGAATCACTTAAACAGAGAACACCAGTTCCCAGATCTATTGCTGTAGAATACTTGCTGGTGATAGGGCTTTACCTTTTGCTTTGCCCTACAGATCAAAGGGTTATCTCCAGATATAACACGGCTATCACTGACAATAACCCACACTGACAGTAAGTCAAATACTACAGCGCCACAATGCCTGTTTTGTTACTGTCACCTTGAGATCAACCGGCTCATGTATGTGCACATCTGCAAAGACTGGCCCGGCAAAGTGGTCAGTTAACCCTTACTGCTCCCATATCACCGATGCAGCCGAGTATTACTCAGCTGCTACAGCAAGATTTTCTAAAATAGAAAGGTCTGATTGTAACATGTCTACTAAACCATAGTAACCAAAACACTTTTGAGCAAACTCTCAGTAGAAAGCCTACACTGTGTGTGGAGAACAGTGAGCAGCAGAGTATCATGTGTATCATTTTATATTCCAATACCTTACTTTCTGCAAGAAAAGTACAGCTGTAATTCTGAGTTCCCACAGAAAAGCAGCTATTTTATCACTTTACAAGTGAAGAAACTGAGACAAATAAGAAAGAATATTACCTGGCTTCATAGAGCACGCTCTGAATTTAGGCTTTTTCTGGAAAGAAAATGAGGGATTCTTCCATCTAGTTTGCTTGCAGTGTCCCTCCACACTCATGTTTTACCCTCATCTGTGTTTTCAGCATTAGAGGAAACGGATACATACTCAGAGCTGCAAGCAATGTATTGTGGGTGGGTTCTGTCCTCCCTGCATTTCCTATATTACTAAATTGCTAAAACTCTGAGAAACAAAACATTTCCCTCGAGAGTCAAAAAAACCAAACACAAATCAGGCATTCTCTTGTGTGGGAACCGAGTCAGCCCCCCTGCCTTTTTTTTGTTTTTTTTTATCTAGGGACACGAATTTAAACAAGAAAACAAGCGTCACAAAAAAAAGTTGCTTTGCCAATGAAAAGTAAAGCAGTTTGTTAGCATCTCCAAACTGTTATTTATTTTGATTCTGAAAACACTTTAGGAAACAGCAGCTGTTAAAGCTGCTAATTTTAAAGAGAGACTAAGTACCATATTTTACATGTTGTGTAATATTAATAAACAAGTTCAATTAGAAACAGCATTTTTAGAGAAAACATTTATTGTTATATATTATGTTTTGTTGCTCCTTTTATTACCTGCAGACATGAATAACTAGAAGACTAAAAACATAGTAAAGCTAAAGCAAAATAAATGTACAATACAAGCACTTTAAGCTTCCTTAACTAAAGAGATTGCAAAATGTAATTATATTCAATTGTACAAAACATTTTCCAATATTGCCTACTTTAAGGGAATAGCCAAGAGACAAGCTTGTGTACACATCTTTGCAAGTGTACTTATCACAGTACCAAACTTGAAGTCACTGAGCTCTTCAGAATGACCCATTTTGTATCACAAATATTTGCAAATGGAGACTGCATGGCCAGGTGCTTGCTTTTATACACCTCTGACAACGGGTCTGATTGAAACACCTCAGTTCAATAATTAACAGGTGTGGCCAAATACTTTTGTCCATATAGTGTATATGTAGCTGTCATGATCGCCTTACCCAATGAGTGGCCGGCCTATGAATATATATTAAGAACAGGTGGCTATATGCATTCCATAAATATCTTAGTAGCTTCTTAAATATGTCTCCTTCTCATTATAAAACTTTCAGACAGACAGGAAGATCAGTACACGAAATGCAAGCAACAAGCACTTTGCTTATGGCCAAATATGGATTAACACTAACTCTATACATTGTGAGATACTGTCACTTGGGTGAATTGGTTTACATTACAACTACTAAATCTGTCTTTCAGCTCTTTGTATGTAAAACCAGCCATACATACTGTAATCTCATTCACTGTCCCAAGTGCCCAATAAACAGGCCTGTGAGCCATTTGGCCACACCTGAGTAGATATACACCAATCAGTCACAACACTAAAACCACTGACAAGTGAAGTGAATAACATTGATTATCTTGTTACAATGGCAAATATCAAGGGGTAGTATACATTATGCAGCAAGTGAACAGTCTGTTTTTGAAGTTGCTGTTTTAAAAGCCAGAAAAATGGCCAAGCGTAAGGATATGAGCAACTTTGATACAAGCCAAATTGTGATGGTTAGACAACTTGGTCAGACCACCTGCAAAATGGAAGGTCTTGTGGGTTGTTTTCGGTATGCAATGGTTAGTACCTACCAAAAGCATTCCTAGGAAAGACAACCAGTGAACCAGTGACAGGGACATAGGCAAACAAGGCTCACTGATGTGCATGGGGAGCAAATCCCACAGAAGAGCTATTATAGCACATATTGCTGAGAACGTTAATGCTGGCTATAATAGAAAGGTGGGAGAACATACAGTGCATCGCCGTTTGCTGCATATGGGGCTGCGCAGCCGCAGTCCGGTCAGAGTACCCATGCTTATCCCTATCCACTGCTGAAGGTGCCTAAAACAGACACGTGAGCGCCAGACCCAGAACATGGAGCAATGGAAGAAGGTGGCCTGGTGGTGGTCTGATGAATCATGTTGTCTTTTGCATCGTGTGGGCGGCCGGGTGCGTTTGCCTCATTTACCTGGGGAAGAGATGGCACCAGGATGCACTATGAAAAAAAGGCAAGCAGAGGGAGCAGAGTGATGCTCTAGGTAATGTTCTGCTGGAAAACCATTCATGTGGATGTTAATTTGACACTTACCACCTACCCAAACATTGCTGCAGACCAAGAACACCAATCATGGCAATGATATTCCCTGATGGCAGTGGCCTCTTTCAGCAGGATAATGCGCCCTGCCACATTGCAAAAATTGTTCAAGAAAGGTTTGAGGAACATGACAAAGAGTTCAAGGTGTTGTGTTGGCCTCCAAATTCCCCAGATATCAATTTGGCCAAGACTCTGTGGGATGGGATGTGCTAGAAAAACAAGTCTGAGCCATGGAGGCCCCACTTAGCAACTTATAGGATTAAAAGGATCTGCTGTTAACGTCTTGGTGCCAGATACCACAAGACACCTTCAAAGGAATTGTGTAGTCCATGCCTCGACGGGTCAGAGTTGTTTTGGCAGCTCCGCGTGAAACTACACAATATTAGGAAGGTGGTTTTAATGTTGCGGTTGATCAACGTATGTATACACATTTTATATATATATATATATATATATATATATATTATACATATATTGCTTTTGGCATATTAGATGTAAGCCCTCTCCTCAGGATACATGATGGAGGCCCCACAACTTACGGAACTCAAAGTATCTGCTGCTAACATCTTGATGCCAGATACCACAGGACACCTTCTGAGGTCTTGTAGAGTCCATGCCTCGTCGGGTCAGAGCTATTTTGGCAGCACAATATTAGGCAGGTGGTCTTAATGCTGTGGCTAATCGTTGTAGTTGTTAAGTGCTAGAGTGAGTGACTGGATCACAATGGAGGTCACAAACTTCTCATGCAAGTTACATCACGTTATACATACATATTTGCCCCCTAAATCCCTTTTAATGTTAAATTTATATATCAATCTGTATAGTGGGTCAAAGTACCACTGCAGCTATGGAAACCCTAGAGGGCAACAACTGATCCTGAGCCCTCAGGTGACAGCAATGTTGTATTTCTGGTTATAGCTATTTTTGTTTTAATATGAAGAAAGGATAGAAAACCCTTAATCACGATCAAAGCCTTATTTTAAATTTGTTAAGTTCTAATAAACTCCTACAATTGTTACATAACTGGCAATTTAAATTTATCAACAGAGTTTTCCCTCTACTCTAACATTTGATTTGTGGTGCCTTGTCCTGTCATTACTGAATACTCTTAAAATGGGAGCTGGTTTATAAACCACAGTGCATCAAATGATCCATAATCTTTGTTCCAAACAAGAATATTTTTATAAGTCTATAATTAGAAGTTGGCAGTTTCAGTCTAACTATATGGGAAAACAAACGGGTGAATGTATTTCAGTCCTAAAATAGTATGTAGTTTACAAATATCAAGACCTAGGAATTGAGCACTGAACTCATTACTGGCAAAAAGATATTTCTTGGATCCTTTGATTCTTTTTACAGCGTCTCCCCACCCTCTGTCTTCATCCTATGGTTTATAAACCACAACTGTAAGCTCAATTTGTCTCAGGGAGGTGCAGCTTCATTCCTATCGCTGAGTCTGATAATGATTTTCTTTGGTCACTATTTGTCTGCTGCGTTCACCCTCCATTTGGTTCACTGTGGTGTTGACAGTAGTAATCACATTTTGTACATACCACTGGCTCTTTTATTGCCCAACAGCCTCTGGCTGACTGCCTAGGCCCCTTATTATTCCACGTGTAGCCAAAAGAGAAATGTGGATCAACAGAGCAGTTAAAGCTGCAACTGAGGGCAAAAGGGAAATACAATCCTTTCTTGCTTAGAAGGGCAGGACGAGCGATTTAAAGAGGCAGTAATATGGGAATATATTTATTATGAAAATAAAGACAAAACATCAGCTTCGGTCTAAACAAACAATAAAGTACCTTTAACACATGTTCAAGAGCTGAGAGAGTGAAAGTTATTTTTTAACCCTTGGTAGTATATCAATTTGAGTTTGTTACAGCGCCACACATGTTATCCTGTAGGATTATTATTAAAAGACTCAGCAGGTCATCACATAATCAGAGATGCGCACTGTCATCAGGCTGATAAAAGACAGGTGTGTTTGCTTTCAATCGCTCAGTCATTGCCTGCTCATGTGTCTCATGTACAGTAGATGGACCCGTGATCTGCTGTCAGCATTACACTACTAGCCTTGCCCTTGTTCGCTCCCTGCAGCCACAAAAATAACTGTTTCCTGTTAGATTGGCTTGTGACCACCAACATTGTGATGTTATATGGCATTCTATAAAATCATAAAGTCAGTAAATAACAGTCATAAAGACTGGTGTGTGGTACATTAAATTATATAATTAGTTTAGTAGTAAATATAAAATCATCATCATCACCATTTATTTAAATAGCGCCACTGATTCCGCAGCGCTGTACAGAGAACTCACTCATACCAGTCCTTGCCCCATTGGAGCTTACAGTCTAAATTCCCTATCATACACACACACACACACACACACAGACAGCCTAGGGTCAATTTTGATAGTAGCCAATTAAGCTACTAGTATGTTTTTGGAGTGTCGGAGGAAACCGGAGCACCAGGAGGAAACCCACGCAGAGCACATACAAACTCAACACAGATAAGGCCATGGTTGGGAATTGAACTCATGACCCCAGCGCTGTAAGGCAGAAGTGCTAACCAGCTAGAACCTCTAACTGCTATTACAGATTATACATCCATAAGCAGTACGACATTCTCAAATAAAAGCTTGGTCAATATTTTCAAGTTTTTAATATTTTTCATTCAATTTCAGCAAAATATTAGGCACCCATATTTATAAAGCCCAAACTTGCAACCAAATAACCAGTCATATTAATTGGCTGATTATCTGCTAATTGTATTAAAATAACTGTGCTTCACTGGATAGCATAGGCCCTGGCTCCCAATAGATCTATTACAATTTAGTGATAAAACATGCACTGGAGTTAGTGTCATGATCATACTCTGCACATCCCCTCACCACAAAATGCCACCCCTTCATTCATTACTTTTATTCCCACTTATCTATTTTATTACCACCTAGTATTTTAGTTTGATCTTCTCTCATTGTCCCAACTTTGGGAGCTGGTCACCTTCAATTAGATAGTCATGTTGTATAGGAACTGTGCCTATGGTATGGGCTGGTAATTTGCAGTAACCATGATAAGCTATAACTCTAAGCTATGTGGTACTTGGAAGAGCAAATAAAAACCAATAAAGCATAAAATGACTGTGCATTTTTTTTTCCGCTAAAGTATTTGTATTGATTTTAGAAACACACAACACATACATTTTCAATTTAACTAACTAAACATAGGTCATCTGACTAAGACATAATCAGGCCGTGAGAACTTCCTTATGCAACGGGACATTAAAGCATTAAAGCTATTAACAGGCTTGGAAGCACCTGCTTTGAAAAGGTAAAATTCCATATATATATATATTTTTTATATATACGGTATATATATATATAGTCAACAGATTGTAGTTTAATAGTAATCAGCACAGTAACATCACAGAAAGGCTAGTGCCGCACAGGGCTGGCATACCCAACAAGAATAGTGTGAGGAATCATTGAAGGGGTCATCATAACTGGCTCCCATCTCACCCTCCCCACCTCCTAATCGTCTTCATGGTTAACAATTTGTGATTTATACCAGGGATGCCAAATCTTATATTTGCAGAGAGCCTCTCTACTCTAGCACATGAATCTTCCGTGTTTCCAAACGTCATTCACCCAAGGAATCCAGTTTGGAACACCAAAAGGCTCAGGTGCCATCCATCCCCGTGCTATGATCACCTTAGCAAGTGAGGTTAAATTGACTATATATTAAACAGTATCTGATTAAAGTATTTCTCTAATGTGAGACCAAAGAGACAAACTCGTGGACACAAAGCAGGGGTAACTTCTAGTGTTGATGAAATACATCGCCACATCGCTCTCCAGATGGTTTGCACCCAGGCCCGGCGCTCCCATTAGGCAAGGTTAGGCACTTGCCTAGGGCGCCGGGCTCTGGAGGGCGCCACAAGAATGTAAATTACTTTAAAACTGTGCGGCGACCGCTGACCATACCTGTCACGGCCGCCGCACAGCATTCAGATGCACGGTGGAGGGGGGAGAGGCTATTGCTCACCACCGCCGCCTCTCTGCTCCGGAGCAGAGAGGCAGCGGTGGTGTGACAAGTTAAGGAAAGACGGGGTGAGGGTGGAGGAGGGCGCCGATTTTTTCAAAATGTCTAGGGCGCCATGGACCCTGGCACCAGCCCTGTTTGCACCACAGGATACACCCAAATCATATGCCTAAAGGTACCTGAAGGAGCACTGCACTTGGGACAATGGGAATTTTTACGACATTCCAATTTATGTAATCTAGTGGGAGTAAAATATACTCTATGGAAAATATAAAAATGCACCTGTTGGAATCTTAAGCAGGAGGTGGCTTCTCTACTGCTACTAGTCATGATACGCCAATCCTCATCAGAAATAGCTCGCAGGTCAATCTTCCAATTGGCTCTAAGAGGAGTTAGACCCTCCCGTGACAACTGTGGTAAGAGCTTACCATAAAACACAGATATTGTCTTGCATGAGTCCGCAATGCGAATCAGGTTTTTTAAGGGGGAGTCCGCTATCTGAAGCATGTTCCCACAAAACTGAGATGTTAGGGCATACCTAAGTTGCAAATACAGAAAAAATGGGATGGTGGGAGTGCACACTCAATTCTCAATTGCTCAAAGGATTTTAAATGGCTATTCACATAAAGTTGACCAAGTGTATAAACCTCTGCCTCCACCATAACACAGCTTCTTCTTAATACAAACTAAAATAAAAGCTTTGTCATTTCAATAAAATCCGTGTGAAAAATGTGCATGATTGGCAGCAAATGTGAATGGTTCCTCGCCAACACCCACAAATATATAATACTGAAATCAGTTCAAATAATTGATATACAATCAAAGGTCACTTGTTCAGAATAACTCACATTCTGTATGATGAATGACATTCTTTGGCACGTTTTCATGTAGCACTTATCAATAACTGAATGGCACACAGCATATTTGTAGAGATTAGCACCGTTTATTACTTTCACCGGCAGATTATTTTATTCCTACTGACCTTGCGATAGTTTAATAGAAATGTTCAATAAATGAAATTAATTACAATACAAAGTAATCTTAATAATGTTAAATGCTCTTAAACTCCACTAATATATGAATTTGTACAAAAGACCTGTGCTGAGCTGCAGCTACCTCCATTTTTTAGCATAAAATACCCTTTTCTATATTGTACATGCACACAGAAAATACATACACATAAGTCCATATGCAGACTCTGCTGCATGTTACACTTGCAACTTCTTCTGCTAAGAGAGAGGTGAGATGAGGAGGGAAGGGCAAGGCAAGCATTGGCCAAGCACATTAAAGATGTGTACATGGAATATAATCAGAGGTGCACGGAGAAGCATGCCTGTTAGTGTATCTGTTTCAGGTGTTCGAACCCTGATGCAATGAACCGTGCGTATGATCATCAAAAAAATAAAAATACATCAAATTAAATGTATTAATGAATCTCATTGTATCAGTGGAATTCTTTGTGGCTAGACCCACATGTGACCTAGCCACTACTAATCAATTAAAGTAGTTTTGCCATGCTCTGACCAATCAGAGATAAGATGCTCTGTATTGGTTAGTTAATGACAGGTCCAGTGTTCCCTCTAAGCTGAGCAATCTGGAAAGGAAAGAGTTAAAAGGTCACTCTAATGAGGGCTCCACCAAAGGTTTGCATTCACAATCTGCAGGATGTTTCCCAGTAAGATACAGGTTTAACTCTATCATTTCCAGATTACTCAGCTTAGAGGGAACACTGGACAGGTCTCCTGGCCTGTCATTCACAATGGGGCTGTACAGCTAGCAGGCATGCTGTGTCAATGTTTTATATTTATTCCATTAGCATTAAAAGCTGATAGAGATAAGAGGATGCCCTTGGATTTATCTGATTAATAAATTGGTAAATGAGGGATTGGAGAGTCTTTATTTAAATAAAGGATTTTAGCTTGGTGTGTGTGTTTTTAAGAGCATTTTTTTTATATGTAATGTGTTATATGAAAATATAATAAACAATATAAATTTAGTCTCTATTAGTTGAATCAAATAAAGATAATATTATAGCTTAGTAAAGCCTAACAAATATCATGCAATTTTTCATGGCAAATTAGCCACTGGATTGCACTTATACATTAACTTCTTTACTGAAGCAGATACATATAACAGCCTCCCACCCATATTAATTACTACAAATATACAGAGAAACAAATACTTGTGTAAAATAACATCCATATGTCTTACTAAGAATTTACAGAAAAATAATGTAAAGATAAAATCTGTCTCTAATTTAAATGTACTTCCACTTTAACTTGATTCAAATTAAACGAGACATAAGTGGAAAATTACATAACTCTAATGTAGGAAAAGATAGGTGGACTTATACAAAATACTAGTTTTTCTCACAAATAAAATATTCTTTTTAGGCAATGCCTTACATGTAAGCCCTACACAAAATAACCCTAATAACCCACCATGATTATATACTATTTCTCAAGCATCGCTACTGTGATGAATTTTACAAGGGGCGTAAATTTCACCGTGTTAAATAGGTTATAATTAACAATTAACAATGGGTGAAATATAATAGAATAAATACACTCTCTTGCTCCTTTTTGCAGAGAATATAACCGGTCATAAGCGGCATCGTTAAGGGGATGGCATAAAGAGGGTATATCAATGTGTGGAAAACACAAACAACTGTGTTAACATTGCATTTTACTAAAAAATCTTTATTTTTATTATACAAATGGTGGCAAAATCAACCAAACATTTTTAAGCTTGCCCAAATAAACCTGACATGGCAATTCCAGTGTGTGGTTACAGTATGGCATCCTGCACCCCGGGATGCCAGCCCAAATAAACAATAAAATTCAGGCTCCGAATTAAAATAAACGCTGGCCTTATTTACATTATTGCTAACCCAGGTGGTCCTTAACTGCAAGATAAAGAGAAGCCCAGGGAAGGACTGAATGTTTTTCTGTCTTGTCCTGTGTAATATTCATCAAAGAATCAGACTTCCATACAAGCTGTGAAAAGCCCTGAATATAAGCCCCTATGGTTCATCTGTTATTCAGGTGAACTGAACTATATATGCACATTGTGTGGACAGATAATTTAAACATTTCTCAGTGCATCACATTACTCTGTAATATTAATGTTACAATGTGTTGAATAAATGTCCTTCTGAGACGGACACCCCTGGAGGGGCTAGTGTTTCTCAAGCCTGGGTGGGGAAAATAATTCAATTCACTTCTCTTTTAAGTAACAAAAGGAATCAACCAGACAATAGAACAGCAGGTTTGAGAGTGAAGAGAAATCCTAGTAATGAGATGCAGGACAAAAATGGGTTAGTTTCCTGCCGAAAGAGGGAATAGTCCTTTAATTTTACTTCCAGGCTTTAATCAGCACCAAATGTCTTGTGATAAGAAGTGACAGGTTAACATGAACAATTTAAAGAAACAAACATCTACATTTACATGTGAATGTATGAGTTGAAGAAACTATAGTGTCACACGCTGGCCCTGCGAGCAGGTACCGGCGATCGTACCTCCCTCTGGCAGGCAGAAGTCCCGGCAATCGCGGCCGCATCCTCCTGATGGCAGACGCCATCTTGCTGTCGGGTCTGTGCATACGCAGACTCGTTCTTCCTTTTAAGACCTCCCACTCGTCCCTTATTGGCCCAAATCTATTGGAGGGATATTTAAAGCACCTGAACTAGCTGTCAGGTGCCTGTTCTTTGTGCTCACTTCTTGCAAGTGCTAAGACCTGGCTCTTTCTCTCCCTGCTCCTGGAATCCTGTCCGCAGACCGCATTGAACTTCTACGCTGTTCCAGTGACTCCATTGCTACCTATCCTGAGTTACCTCTCGAGTATTCAGCTACAGTTGAGCATCTCCTGTCCGCAGACAGCATAGAACTTCCACGCTGTTCCAGTGACTCCATTGCTACCTATCCTGAGTTACCTCTTGAGTGTTCAGCTACAGTTCAGCATTTCCTGTCCGCAGACCGCATAGAACTTCCACGCTGTTCCAGTGACTCCATTGCTACCTATTCTGTGTACAGCTTCCTTCTATTCTCTCTGTTCTCTGCTCTCCCGAACTTATCTGCCTGTTACTTTCTCAAGGGGGGTTCCTGGTGAAGACCACTTGTTCTGTTAGACTCTGCGCCCTTGGGTTGAGTTGTGCCAAATCAGGCAGATTCAGGGGATCCTAAGATTACCCGTGAACTCTGTGACATACAGGTTTGTGTCAGCAAAAATGTTTCATGGAGTTCTGCATTAAAAACAACAATTAAGCAATATTGGAATTATAAGCCCAAAAGGAGATTATATATTAATGTATTCTGTATCTCTCCTAAAGGGCAAAAATGGGCCCTATGACAAGCTGGTGCTACGCACAACTGCAAGGGTGTAACAGCGCAGACCTATAAAAATCTATTGGTTAGTGCAGTCGGTTTCCCTTGATCATAATTCAGCTGCAGGGGCCATGGATGGGCAGATGGGGCTGGAGTCCCATCTGCCTCCACCATAATCACTAGTGCTGGGCCCACAGGTAAGACCTGGGTACTTTGTACCCTCTCCTGCCCCTCCTTTCGGTGCCCCTTTTGAGGACCATGCCCGTCAACTTCAGATCTGCTCCTAAAATACAGCTTAATTTAGCATGATTTTTTACAAAAACTAATCATGGTAGTGAAGGAAATTCAGGACCGTATTTATTACCGTACATTTGAATGTTTGAATTAAAAACGTGTCTAGAAATTCAACTTCCCAGATAAGTTGTGCCTGCAATGTGCAAAAGACATCCCACTGAAAGTATAGAACTGGTTTCCGCCACCTCTGAGACTGTGGAAAAAACAAGTCCTTGAACTTCATTTGAATCTTATCAACATGTACGATACACCCAACACTTTTACACCACCTTTTGCAGGGAGTAAGGTGCAAACAAGGGAACATTCCCGAAACTCCCCCTCTGAACCCCTTGAGCCTCATTTAAATATATCATCCCACATAATGAAATTAAATTTTTGCCATGGGAAAAAAAAAACCGACACGCACGTATCCCTTCAGAATATGTACAATTTACACCTTCACCGATGCCGTTATTATAACAGACAAGCTCCATACGTTACATGTAAATAGGCGTTGATGTCACAAAATGTAATATGCATTGCAGGCCTCCATTTTTCCACTTCCGTAATGGGGATTATTTACTAACAAAAAATAAGTGTGCAGAAACCCATAGCAAACCGATGTCTTTACTTGTCTAATTCTCACTAGATCGATTAAATGGGGGCAGGCTGGTTACCCACTTGCGTTAGGAAAATTACAGTGGCACCGATTCTCAAATGCAATCAAGGTTGACATGTGGTGGGAACCAGCACTTGTACTAGTAGTTACAAAACGTTAGTAAAGCATCATTAATGCCGCCAGTGGGTAAGGGGCCTTTGTTATGCAGCACTTTGCAATTTAGCAACTCATTTTTTCAGGTGTTATATCTACTAGTTTAATGTATAAAAATAAATGCCAGTGTCCTTTAAATGTTTACTCTAAGTAGCAACTTTTTGTACCAATAACATTGCTGTTTTTGTGTTGTTAAACACTGCCATTTAGTGATTATGTGCAAGTTTAAATTTAGTGTATAAACACTTTCTTTTCTTCATGACCCAATGCACACAAACACTTTTTCTTGTACCAAGTCAAATCTTAAAAGCTCTTAGGATTATGGACCATAATATTCTGTTTGGTGCTAATAGAGTGTGATAAATAGACACTTCATGCGTTATGAGAAGAACAAAGTAATAAACAGCAGACCAGATCCTGAGCACAGTGTTCTCTTTCATTAGAAGAAGATCCACAAGACGTTCCTGAAAGCATTTTTTTTATGTTGTCCTTTACAAGTTTACGTATCTTCTCCTCCCCCATACAACAGCTGGGTGTTTCCACTGCTCACTGTACAATGGTTAGATGAATTGGAATCTTCACTGACCTGAATTACAACATTCAATTGTTTTCACATTGGCAGAACACACCAGGAAATCCACCAGTACAATGTGCTGTTCTGCTCTGTAAACAGTATACCAGATTTTAATAAAACCACCAATTATGTTATTTTGATAACTTTAAATGATGATAAAATAAAATAGAACAAAAACATAACAAAATATAGAAATCAGGGGACATGCATGGAATTTCATGGACAGGTAATCGCAAAAAAAGGTTCTATGACCCAAGTCGAGCAATCATGTTTGCTGGATACATCACAATGGGTGTGTTTAGCGCCTCTAAATCGCTATGGCTAACCCCAATCCCAAAAACATGCTTCAAAGCTTGTGCACATAGCAGGCACCTTACTGAACTCACTCATCATGTTGTTGTTATCACTCACCATAGGAAGCAAGGACATAACTTCAACCTCAAATTGGTATTGTCACACCTAAATCAGGACAGTTGGGAGGTATGGCTTATGCAATGTTATAAAGAACAATACATGATATTTTAATCAGTATATCTGGTCTAGACGGGGGATTCCTGCAAATACCCACTACACTTGCCAATATAGAGAGTAGCATACCTGTAAACATCCTCAATTGGAAGATCAGGACAAAACAAGCCACACCCCACATACTGAAGTGCTCTGTCCAATTCAAGCTAAGGGCATTCCCCTTACTGGTATACCATGCTTCATTTACTAAAAATCAGGACTGTTGACAAGTATGAATGAGGCATACAATATGAAATCAGCTATGAGTCAGCGATAAAACAAACAATTTGTCAATGCACCTTTATTTGTAATAAAAACTAGTTTCCCCCTTGATTCATTAGGCCTCTGTCTAATTCAAGCATATATTTAAGTTGGGTACACACCTATGCAATTATTGTGCAGATCACATGATAAACGACCGTTTGGTTAGATATTGCATTAGTGTGTACCCTGCCACAATCACGGTTTATCATACCAATACACATCACATCGTTTGATATGATTTTAGAAATCACAATCAACGATGGAACGATGTCGGGCATATATGGAAGAGTGTATGCACTCACGACCGGCTGTCCAACACTTCTACCGATAGTTCCTCTGTATATCTGTAGAGTGTGTACAGAGTCACAATCTTTGCAGCATGCTGCAGATGATTATGAGAGATGCAGATCTCAGATCTGACGGTAAATCGAATACGTGTGTACACATGAATCGGCATGCTCATCGGGACTTTCAGTCTTTGGTAAAATCGTTACAGAAATCGCATCTGATGTACGATTGCGTATGTGTGTACCCAGCTTTACTGAAAGTCACAGCTCACACCCACTGTATGTATTAAAATTCACAAAGTGGTAATAGTTATGTAACAGTGTAACCATATCCTCAAATTGGAATAAAACATAGTTACATACACAGTGGAGCTTGACAACGAAGAGCAAAGCATTAAGCAAGTGGTTATCCACAACGGTGGAGGTTAATTCCACTTCACATGTGCTTAGCAAGTATTTCCACTATTTTATCATATCTCTCCTTCTTACACATTTTAATAGTAGGTTTAAAATCATCTGTAAAATTCCTCTTAACTATTTACAGGCACATGCGTAATTGTCAGGTCAGCATTATCTATTTTACCCAGGACGCAGTGCTATGCACTTATTTTGAAAACTATATTTATATAACTCTTTGGGGGGAAATTCAATTCCCCCTGAAGAATCGCTGTGCTAAAACTATTACCATTATTACGGTAATAGTGCTCATAATTACCGTTATTACAGTAGTTCTAACGCTGGCTTTTGACTTTGGGTACTTCCCCCCGAAGTACCGCGTTATGGATATTACAGTTATTAGGGTAATATTAACCCGGCTTTCAACTGGCAGCTCGGGGAGCTGTGAGCAAAAAGCTAGCGTTAGAACTACCGTAATTACGGTAATTACACGCACTATTACCGTAATAACAGTAATAGTTTTAGCGCAGCGGTACTTTGGGGGGAATCGAATTTCCTCCTTTATGCTGAGTAAAGTATGTTTTATTCCACACATAACAGATGTTTTGTTATGTAAATATTATTAAAACCAAATACCATGCTAATATTGCCCATTTACATGATAAAATGCCCTTTGGCGGCACTGTTTCACGGGAGATAATAATGTGGATAATATTTCCAATTTCCTTATAAGTATGTCCAACTAACACACACTATAGGCATTTAATAGAATTGCTCTTGGAAGAAAGAGTTTACAAATTATCTCATCTATCATATAACTGTAAATCTTCCTGGCACTGCTTATCATTGCGATGAATGTGTAGAACATGACATTATTTTATTTCTGCATTGTAGTTTGCATTGCCAGCACCGACAGGCAGGTTGTGATGGCTGACATATTCATTGTAATAAAGGCAAATCTATAACAAATAAGGCTCTTCTTAGACCCGTACGTTTTTTTCTGAACGCCTAAAGAAAAATAAAATAATTTAAACTTCCAGAACGTGTGTATATCCCTTTAAGTTCAGCCATCGCCAACTGAAAAACAAGCATGGCTTGCAACATGCCACTCTCTACTAAGTGTTGTCCTTTTCCTACACAGTCAGACTATGGCAATGTTAATGTTCTACAGATTGTTATTCATTTTCAATCATATTGTCACCAACGGTAAACTGAAGCACTCAGCAATGAATTTCTAAATGTAATATGAGCACCATGTGCTTACCAAGCCTCTTTATTCAATCTAACTGCATTGTAGAAACAAATTCAGAGGTGAATTAGTGATGGTTGCTAGGCATCCTGCTGCAAACAGTAAATCATTGGACACTGATCAATGTTCATCATCAATCCTATGTTATATCACTCAAAGGGGGAGATTCAATTTGGCACAAGATGTCTCCGGGAAGACGACAGAGACACATCATGCCGATGTTGTGGCAGAAATCTCCGCTCACTTTCTGTAGCACCCCATAGAGGTGCGTAGAAAGATGGAGCAGAGATTCCTACCAGAATGGCTGGCAATAGGCTTATCTGAACATCGAGCTGACATTCAGTGGCACCTCGCGCTGAATTGGTTCCCTCCCAACATCTGTAGTTTCTCAATATGGTAAAGCATAAATGTGTATATGTATATATCAGAATATCAGAATCGTTCCATTGTAACACCCACAGCACCAAGTCAAATAAAACAGATTAGCAGCATATCAATAGTATACTCATGTTGAGATGGAAAAGATGGAACATAGCTCATGATAGTGTATGTCAAATAAGAACGCAACGACCATTTCGGTGCCTCTGTAGCACCTTTCTCAAAGTGTATGTACTAAATTATTTATATATATATATATATATATATATATATATATATATATATATATACACACACACACACCAAAAAAGACAGTTGTCAGCGCTTATCTTTAACACTGCATTACTGTGTGTGTGTGTGTGTGTATATATATATATATATATATATATATATATATATATATATATATATATATATAATTTTCAGGGTTTGCTTGAAATGTTGATTACATTTTTCACTTTTGTTTACATACTTAAGTCCTGTGAGTGCCTCTTTTATGTCATTTGTGTATTCATTGTACAATCACACTGTCAAACTCCATTGTTTTCTACAATCCCTATAGTGACTTTTTAATTATATTTCTATTTGTTTAATTCTACTTTTTCCTCTGACTGATCTTTTTTTGAATGTGATATTGCACTCCCTCTCTAGTCTGTGCCCAGGGCTCCTGCACCTGCTTCCCTCACCTGCACAAAACTGACGGTATCCTTCTCTTAAACACTTCCATTGTATATTTATATGCCATTTACCATCACATCTTGACAAATAGGCCTTAGACCCAGCGTGAAATGTACTATTGTTTTGTGAATAAATTCACTACTGCTCACAAGTTCTGTGAGTGCTGTCTATCTATTTAGATTCTGCTCCCAGGCACAAGTTAGATGAATGTGGCATTTAATTTATTAATAGGTGTGTGTGTGTAGATATATATGCACATGCTCACTTACATACAGATGGATCACATTTATTGTAGAAAAATGGCAGAACTCCTGAACTGTGGGAGACGAGCTCGATCACTGGAATTAATGGAAATGTGTCACGGTTAGGCTTGAGCGGTGCAGTTGACACACCATGTGATAGGTGCTTAATCGTGCTGTTTGACTGAATAATAATGTGCTCCTTCTCCATTTCGGTGTACAGTGATTGTTTCACTAGTGGAGAGCGCTAGACAAAGTTTAATAGATGAAGTGTTTATTTTGATAGATTGAAACAAAAAGTTACAATTGCACTTACAATAGTAGCAATGACTGTATGGCTGTACAGGCTGTGGACATTTAATGGCTGCCCCACCAACAGCTCAGGTTAACCACATCCAAGGAAAGTGCTTCTGTGCTAGGCTTTGATATAAGTCCCCTTCAACTAGCACTTGTGGGAAACTAAATCATAACAAGGAAACACTACCTGTATTTAGTCCTATGGTTGACAATAATAACTAACTAAAAGTAATCTAATGGCATCTATAATACTTACAGTATAAATAAATGACAAAATAAACTAATAAACTAACAACATTAACTTTTTGCTATCAATATGTTTATTTGAGGTGGATTGTTTACCCCTATGCACCATCTTTTTTTTATCTAAAATAAGTTTTCTGGAGAAATGCTGGTCTAAAAATGATTGTGGTGAAACAAAGTATTAATATCACCCTAACCAACCTCTCCCTCGTTTCTCACATAATGTGGATTATAGCAAGTACTTTTTATAGCCCTTGTTTTTGTTCCCTGGTTTAACAGAGTACAACTGCAGTGTCTAATTACATGTGGATAAGGGGACATTGTAGCTCACTGTAAATACATATGTATATTGGTTATTGTATATTATTTATGTGGCAGTGAGGTTGTTATCCATTGTCCTTAAAGTGAAGCCAGGGGGGTTATGGGTATGGATCAGGTTGCAAGATACTGGTGAGGGGGAAGGCTAATTAGTATCCATTGATCTCACAAGACTACACCAGATGTTTGGTCTACAATCTTGAGAGGGATGTTCTGTGGAAGTACATCTCATCTCCACTCCCCTCTCCAACCCCTCTAGTCCATGACTCACCAATGTTTATCAAGGAGAGGCCCAGGAGTTTGCCCAGGGATGGAAAAGCACTATGGAAAGTTGACCCTAGATATAAAGAGAAACTCCAGGATGGGGGATATTCATTCTGCAATTTGATTCATGGGTGCAGATTCGCAAGATTCGATTCAAGGTGCAGTGTAGCTGGTTTTGAGTTCTCTACCAATGGACTACAGCTGCAACTAAGAGAAGTACTCCATGGGTCTTTAAGTCAGGACATCCAGGTGACTAGCTCCTTAAGCTAAGCATTTATTTAATGTGTGTACATAATAATCTAGTGATTGTTTTTATTACAATAAATGTATTGCTTTACTTTCTAACAGAATTTGCATGAGTGACTAATAAGAACCTTAGAAGGTACTGGGTAGGCTTCCCTGGCCTAGGAAGGCACCCGTGGGTGGCCAGCCAGAATGAAGTGGGTATAATTGGGCCAGAAAACCCAGTATCTTCACAATGATTATTTACTGCAAACTAATGAATTATTATACAAAGGTGATGAGGTTTTGGGAGAATGTGTTCTCTTAGAATGTCATTAATATTAGTGGGTGGATAAGAAAACACAGTAAGTGTTATATTCAGTGAATGAGTACATTGGTCAATATTAGAAGTGAGCTTATTAAATTGGTTTCTTGACTGTGACTGAATAGGATGATTAAAAGGTACATTCATAGTTCCTATTTTTTCTTTAATATCTTCTTAGTTATCCTTGGTGTGCGTTGTATTAAATTCTAAGGGTATTAAACCTTTCTGCAATTTATCATTTTTTGCCTATACTGTCAATATTTGATCCTTGTTGGTGATTAAAAGGAGTCCCATTCACAATTTATTATCACCTGGCCTGGCAACATTACTGTAACTATTTGATCTTTATAAGTGGTTCCATTCATAGAATCAGTAGAGGGGGGGGGGAGACGTAACGTTAAACCCACAGTTATTGGTTATGATACTGGTGGTGCTTAGACTGATGGAATTTATTTGTCTGAATGTTGGACTAATAGATTAACCTGCTCAATAGAATTATGTTTATGGAGGTATTAATTCAATTCATTTGGAGCACGATCTCTACTAAATTGGCTGTGGTCAGCTAAACTGATTTGTAGTCACCGATACCTCTATTAAATTTGTCTGGGTTTACTTTCTATTAGTTATGTACAATTCAACCGCTGTTTAAATTTTGAAACTGCTGAGAATTAACAACAGCTTAGGTTGCCCAGTTCTATTTCTAACAGTTTTAAAACATTTATTAGTTGATGTTTCACATTTGAATTTGCAAGTAGCTTAACTTCTTCAACATAGTGGAAATGTTTACATTTATATTTCTGAATGCTACAAGCTTGTATTTAAGCCTAACTTAGCTGTCATCAATACATTTGAGGCTGCATGGAAACCTGCTGACTGGGGAAGGGTGGTTTGGATACCAAGCAAGGGTTATAGAAACAAAGGGTGATCGGCCACACTCTCAAGGACAGTTATGTTGTTCTCTAAGCTTTGTAAGCCTGATCTGGTTGAACTGCCTCTGCACTCTGAGGGCCTCATGCAAAGACATTCTGGCTCAGAAAACATCCATTCAGAGAGAGCCTACTGTACTCATTGTTTTGAGATCTGGGTAACTGCCAGTGCCACGTGTTAGCAGACGCTACACACTCAGCTAACTCTGAGTATCCTAATCAAGGATGCCATGCCAACAGGTTATATATCATCATCATCAACAGGTTATATATTTATATATGTGCAAATGGATTAATTACAAGAGTGAAGGCAGTGACAGCAAGGAAATCGAATTTAAGAACAAAAACAACCAGGTAAAAACAGAAATGTTAAAACTGTAAGATGCAAAATTACAAGTTAGAAGAAAATCAAATGAAAGTGCCCACGTTTTCACCTACATATAATGTAAATTTCAAAATATTGGCAGCTCGTTCAATCATCAGGGGACTAATTAATATTCTATAAAGCATCCATAAGCTTCTAACCAACTTCTGCTCCTAAAACGGTTCCCGTAATTTATTACATATCTTCCAAAAAACTGTCCATTAGGATCGTTGGTTTAAAATTCCAATGGGGGACTTTTTTTTTAACAGTTACATTTAGTGACAGTTAAATATGAAGTAGACAAGATGAGTAAAGAGAAAATATAATGAGAGTTTAACATTACATTTACAAACGGAACAAGCCTGCTAGTAATTTACATAGACATATCTGAAGGAACACAACATAGAAAGACAGAACAGTGCTGCATTAACAAGAAGAGAATTGGGAGAGTCCTGGAGATCTAAATGGGATTATTTAGTGAGACAATTATCCTTTAATATCCTATGGGCTTGACACAACTTTTAACTTTGTTGAAATTTCAATATTACTTTTGCAATGTTTGGTAACTTCACAATATAACCTTAGTTTCAAATACTATTAATAAATGAGAAAATATATGTTTTAAAATTAAATTAAAGTGCACTAATTGTCATGCTAGGTGCCCGTGTGCCAGAATAGTGCAGTTTTCCCAATGCTGCATTTGCCTACAGTCAAAAATAACAAATTCTAGGCAAATTTTTATGCAAAATATATGAGGTGTTTAAATGAAATATAGGAGTTGGCCTAATGCCATATGATAGGGCTCTGGAACAGAGTAGAAATGTAAGCATAAAGGTTTACTTTATTGAAAAAGACCACATATTCATAATCAGAATTTTATTTTGACAAACATTTAATCGTAGACCTATTTAGGTTTTTATTTCCTCTTAAGTCCTAAAACAACCCTCTGTAATAACTTTATTCTTTTATAAACTAAGGCACCAAACCAGACTGTACATTGCATCATAATAGGCAACCTAAAGCTATAATCAGACCCAACTGACATCACTAAGTTACTTTTAGGTCATTTGGGTGTGTTTGCCTTTACTGACAGCTGTTCACAGCATCATGTAATACTTTCAGGAAGAGTCATGTGACAGAAGTGAGCAGGGCCTGTTTATTGCATATGTGTGAAATACAGACAGACTAAGAGAGCTCAAACAATATTTCCGCCTTTGGTAAAGCCCATTTGAAAACAAACAAAACTATTTTAAAAAATAAATAAATAAAAACAGATTGTACACATGGATTAGAAATATGTTTTCTAACATCGATGTGTAATCCATGTTTACTCAAACACAAACTCATATTCTTTTATACTGAAACCTTTTCTGGCTTTCAGGCCATCTCTAATATCTTGCGGAGCTCAAACATAATATGAGGTTATTCCATACATGCCCACTTTCAAGATTTCTCCCCGGGGGAGATCCGGAGGAGAAGTCATGTGACATGGGGTAGGAGGAGGGCGCGGGGACATTTCGCGTCGCCATAGCCCCGCCTCCACTATAAAAAAGCCGAAATTCACAGCATTGAATTGACAGGGTGGAACGTAATGTCACAATTAAGCCCCGCCCCCTCCATTCACTGCCGTGAATTTCGCCAAATTTCGGGAAGTTTTGCCTACTCTTCCAGGAGTCTGTGAGGACTCCTCGAAATTCGGGAGCCTCCCGGGAATTCCGGGACAGTAGGCAGGTATGGGTTATTCATGTCTTCTCTGAAAATGATTAAATAGGTATCAGAGAAATTTGTGAAATACTTTAATAGTAGATAGAACGTGTGACAGATTCACAGCCACAGAGCTGGACATCACTTTGGTTATTCATATACTCAGAATAAATAAAGGAAGACCAAAAAACAAGTAACCCCTCGTTAGGATACCAATATTCTTATAAGATTAACCTAACTCTTAAAACAAACTGTAATACAACATCACATCCTTAAGTATAGTTTTATTTGAAAACTGCCTCATAAAAAATAGTAAGAAAACAGTAAGGATCATCAACCAGGACACTTTTAAAAAAGCTGTTGTTTAGGAGAAAATAGCTTTATATTTTTTTTTGAAATGGTAAAATGCTTGCAGACTGCTGAAGCAGCTATTAGAGTGATCTTTATTCTGTTTACCAATAATGAAAAAGTAACAATTTATAAGCACTAAGGCTTGTTTGTATGTTGATGTTCACCAGGTTCATGCGGTTAACCACGTGAAATCTGCATTGAAACTACAGGTCGCTATAAAACTTATGGATCCCCATGATCACTGTATGAAAACAGGACGGCCTAATTCTACTAGGACCCAGGACAAACAGAAATACACTGCATGAAAGAGCCATGAAAATTCAGAAATAAAACAGTCAACTTCCCACGTGCTTATGGTTTAACAATTGCGGAATTGTTTCAAGAAATACTTTAGAACATATATTGGTTTAAAATGACCATATTATCAGGAAAATCTTTACTTGACTTTCCTGCCTGTTGTAACACAGATAACTAGAAGGATATTAGATTTATCTCTCTGCCAAGCTGATGTACACATGACAAGAAAACATGAGACAATTGGACAATGCGATATCTAGAATAATGTCACTGACATTGTAAAAATAGTTTTGAGATTTAGCAATAGATAAGTATGAACAAACAGTCAGTAACACTTCTATCTCTCAATCTAGTTATCAGAACATTATGTTTGGTAATCAGACATGATAGGTTCAACAACCTACTGGTGACATGAAGGAACAATAAAGTTAGTGAAATTGGAGATCAGTATAATTAGACCTCACAGTCCTCTAACCCTTGGCCGTTGTCCGCAACAGAGGGCTAGTGCTTCTGGCACAGGATTAGAAAGTAAGTTATTCAAGCAAAGCCATTCTGACTTTGTCTGATACATGTGAGTGTTTCTAATACATGCTCACCTCCCTTCCGATATACTGTATAATGGAGAATAGATACTTGCATGTAAACTTGAACATTGGGAAGGTTTATACCAACTAAACGTTTTAAATGTTGCAATGGAATTTTTGATCTCCACAATAACAAAAAATATAGTATGTGTGAGATATACAGAACAGATCCAGACCTGTATAAGGATCGTAAAGTATAACAGCCATCCTTTTATGCCTAAGGCTGAATACACACCAGGGGCGGGCTGGGCCGGAAGGCAGGGGGGCATCGGTCCCCCGGGCCGCTCAGTCTGACAGATGTTCGGGCCGGCCGCCCCCCCTTGAATACAATATTTCATGAATATCACAAGACATGCGATATGGCCGCGTCACATGACACGAGATGCGGCCGCGTCACATGACACGCGATGTGGCTGCGTCACATGACACGCGAAGCGGCCGCGTCATCAATGACGCGGCCGCATCGCCTGTCATGTGATGACGCGGCCGTCTGTGCGCCCCCCAGGCTGAACTTTGCCAGCCCGTGCCTGATACACACTACAGAAAATTTCTCCCGATGCAACATTTCAACGATTTGTCGATTCGCTTGTACACACTTTTACACAATTTACTTTCAGATCTGGCTTTATTTCTATATGTAGGTTGCCCAGAGGAGCCTATACCACTACCAGGAGCTCCACATTTGTGAATACAGAACGTAGTCTTTACAGATAAGCCTGCACAATTATTTCTAATGGCACAGGCTACTTAAAATTCTATTAACCTTTATCTATTCACTAAATATACTACACTACTAGGGCACCCTCTAGCTTATTGTTTTTTTATAGATCTAATACTAACAAACAACATGTATATTTAAGAGTCTAGTGCCACCTAATATATGGAAAAGAGTGTATGTTATTTATGTAAGACTTTCTCAGTGGTTTGGTTGGTTTCCCTCACAATGTCACAGTGTTTAAACCTTTATTACACTTTTGCTAAGGTTATTTTATTATCTAGCACCTAAATAACTCATTCTTTTTTATGCTCTTAATAGGTGTTTCTTTTTAAGCTTTACTATACTTGTGTTGCAAATTTGGCCACACAACAGCAAGTTGATCCCCTAAACCTGATTTGAAAACCAAACTGTTTTCCTTCAAATTTAAAACAGATCTGAATATAAACACATTCAACGTTTGGGTATCCATTCCGGTATCATACATAAATGCAGAGAAGTGAACAGCTTTCCTTGAAGCATATCCTCAATGACAAGTAAGAGAATGCATGGCATAGGGCCAGCATTGTAGAGAAAAGTCTCTGTAATAGAGTTACTCTCACACTGGATTCTATCAAGATAATGAGACAAGTGGGAGGAATAGAAATCACAGGTGGCCAATCTTGGCTACAATTCTCAGAAGTAAAAGGATTTGCAACAGAGAAAACAGCCAAAAATATAAGAGAGAGGGAGGGTTTAATTAGAAAATGTTATTACACAGCAAAAATGAACCATGGCTTATAAAGCAATTTACGGAGTCAAGTCACTGTAAATAAATGTTTGCTGCTTCAACAGTGCCTCAAAAACCGTCCAGTATATCACGCTCTTTATTCAAGAGAAACTTACTTTTTTACTTATTATTATTTCTGTCTCTTTTTTCTCTCCCCTTTGCCGTCAACCCCCTTCCCAAATACAGAGACATTTTATGCAAAAATGGAAGAGACAGATTCAGCTGGATTTATTGTTGTCTAAAAATAAGTGGAGCGCACTGTCTGGTGGGTAATGCACCTTCTTGCTTGCACTTTTCTCTACCCTGGCTAGCTCTTAGGTGTGGGCATAAGTGACCACAGGATCCCAGCACATGCAAATTTTACAGCATTGTCTGTTAAGTGTGGACACACTTTCTCCTCCTGCATAGATATTAATGGCTAGATGGATATGTTTATAGGGTAGTCACAATTAAAGAGGTGCCTCAGTGCACATCCGTTCTCTCTCAGCAGTGTTTCATTCATTGCTCCTCTGCGGGTGTGACATCACTCAATCAGCTCTTGTATTATTCTTGCTGGTGTTTCCTTAGCCCTGCTCACCCCTCCTCTCCGGGGGTAACATCACTCACTTTCTGTGTCTCTCAATCATCATTCGCTATATTCCCCCTGACTTAGTTCTCCTCTCTAGCATATGGCCACATTCTGAGGTAATTTCTTCCTCAAACCTATCCCATTTCCATGATGTACTTTATACCTTGTTACAGTAGGCCACTGACCTACACCCAGATTGCAAGAGGAGATCCCGGGACCTCCTCCCCTCAGTCCCTGGTTCCTGGCTGTCACTCTCTCATCACACACCTGTATTCAGCTACCAGCCTTATGTTGCTAAGCAACTGTTCCTGGCATGTCTTCTCTGGGTCCAAGTAGAGGGGCCACACATTTAGTTGCTGGGAGGTGTGAATAACAAATGTCATAGGGGGAGCTAGATAAGAATGGATGACAATATATACGTGGAATGCCCTTTTTGTTGTCAAATGTACAAACTATTGTTTAATGTTTTAAATACACAAAGTTTAACTATATGTGAAGACAAATACTATGGGCCTGATGCTAAGTTAGGTGCAGAAAATCTTCTTCTAATAATAAAATAGTTATGTCCATATGCTGAGTTGTAGGCATCTGCACCTAGGGCATATACGCCAGGTTTAGGCAGCTTATTTTAGAACGCCACTTCACCGTCCAGAATCTCCAGTCGTAAGGAGGTGCAAGTGTAAATATGCGTAACTATGCATGTACACATTTCTGGGCTTGTGCTGTACAATTTGTAGGTTGTGTGCCACACAAACAGGCGTATGTCCTACTCAGCATCATGCCTATGTCTTTGAAATTGTACACAACTGTTATAAAAATTAAAACTAGCCTACAATGCAAATATTTATTATTATCGTTATTTAATAGGCACACATTTACTGCACTTGAAGAGCTGGTTTCAATACTGATTATTAAAGGGGCAGTCATGAATTATTTTTTTTTACATTTTGGTATATATATGGTATAAATATATGGTAGTGTCATAAAAACCATGTTACAAAAGTAAAACGTCTAGGGAACTTTTTTCTTTCAGTGGTATTGATTTGGAATTGATATGTGCAGATCCACTGTATCTTTATGAGAGCTTTGCACAGCAGTTACATGTCACTTGGTTATAATGGGATAATGACATATAAATGACTGTTTACAGCATAGTAAAAAGTGAGAAGTCATTGAAACCAAGAGAGAAAATGTACGTGGACAACAGCTGAACTATTAGTATATAGTAAGATTTAGTCGAACACTAAAACAGCACATTACAACAGCACAAAAATAGTGTTGTAAAGATTAGCACATCCATAAAAGCAATGCCACATATCGATACACTTCTGTAAGTGAAAGTGCCTTGTTTCAATGGTCAATAAACTGTTTCCTATAAACTGTCATACTGTGCTTTTGGAATAAGAGTGAATTACAAACTTGGTATCATTTAATTTCTGTTAGGGCTAACAAGCCATAGATACAGTATATCTTAGGAATTTACCACTCTGAATTCCTCTAATCCAGCAGGTTTCCTAATATATCACAAAGACCATTCTGTCTCAGCCATGGCGACAGTGTCTAGTCTAATGCCTTCTACAGCTATCCTCCCTTATCTCAAATTAACTTCAGGAAATAAAGGTTCAAAATGAACCAAATTACCTCTTATTTCAGTCCTCTACTGTAAGTGAGTGGCAGAAAATAGGAAAATGTCACCATGTAATCCCTTTTCTATTACCATAAAAGAAAAGTGGTTGAAACTTTAGCTATAAGATGATAACAGTGCTGTGTAAGAGGGGACAAAACAAGAGATTGTATTTAATATATATATTAATATAATTTACACATGGAAACAAATGTCTCTGACAGACGTCTCTTTGGAGACCAGACATGCTACAAATAGTCCGTGCCTTTATAGTGGTTTCAATATCACTACTCACGTCTTTAAAATTACAGGTTTCTTAGTTTAGGCAACTGAGTAAGTACAAGTTACAAGCAGCTGTCCAGTAAAAACAACTAATCTATTTATACTGTGTTTCTAAAGGGTTCCCAAGAGTTATTATATATGTGACTGTCACAAGCTATTAAGGGTGAATTCAATGGAAAAAAAAATCATCCTACTCTCTGGTGCACCTTTGAAGCTAAATATTTGGTTAAATGAAGGTAGTACCTATACATAATATTACAGTGTTATAGGTGTGTATGGACCAAAGCAAAAATGGAACAAAAGAGTGATGCACTTCCAGCCCATCCCATTATTGCCTCCTTTCTGGTGCTTTGCGTGTCCATCTGCCGGGGGAGTGCCAGAAGGAGGTATCAGGGCTGAGCTACATTTCCCATGGTAATGAGATATATTATCATCATGTGGTGTGTGTGTTGCTCTCTCCCCTGCTCTGCATGGTAACATCACATAGATCAGCTCTGCTCTGTTTTTTTTTAGGGCAGAGCTGTGTTGTATGTATTAAACAATTCTTATATATGGTTTATCTCTGCTCCAAAAAAACGGCTCAGGGGCTATTTGTACATTAGTATATATAGTATATATTTTCTACATTCTGTATTGTCAGGGATTAAGTAGAATTGACAGTATTCAATTTAATAGGAACATTGCAATGTTAGATGCTGTACAGAGAACTCATTCACATCAGTCCCTGCCTCATTGAAGCTTACAGTCTAAATTACCTAACATACAATCACTATACTTGTAATCATATTCCCAATGCAGGCTATGAGATTGTTAACAATAATAATTATAGTGACAACTTCTTTAAGCAATTGCACACAAGGGGTGGGAACCAAATGGCTGGATCATATGAGCCCCATGTATTTTGGTCAGTCATTGACCGCATACACATGCAGTTGCTCATTGGCCTATTGGTAGTCATTAACTTGTCCAAAAATTGCACATCAGACACTGTGCAATTTGGTCAGAATCAATCAAATTGTCATACCAAATCTGCAAATGTGGAAAGCATGTTGAATAAAATGCCCAACAATTGTATAATGTATACCCCCTCTGCTAATTTATAATTTGATTTGACTGGATCAGATTTGATCCGCAAAAGATTAAATATTGAGTTGGCTGATGACCTCACACAGAATGTGAGAGAAACATTTAAGGTCAAATTTCCACTGCATGACCACAATCAGATCTGAGTGCCAACCATGTGTGTGGTAGTATTGCCACCATGCAAGTATTGTGCCAACATGGCTGGTAAATATGAGAACATGAGGCAAAGCTATTAATAGGGCAGCAACAGTTCATTATTTTTTTAACAAAAGTCAACAACATTAGTATGTGGCCACATGGCTCATAGCCAAACTATCAGATTGCAACTTGAGTGGCAACTACAATGCGTTCTATCTATTTGCAGTTCATTTCCTTGTATTATTTAAAAAATTACATAATTCTGTAAAAGTTTCTATGTGCTTAAATTCTAAGTGGAATATAGAATATAAGCGCATAGCACTTGTATTTTAAATATTTCCCAAAAAATCAGCAGCTCATCAATAGGTTCTATAAACATTCAAGAACTGAAAGCCATGCAACTATTTCACGCCAGCAAATTGCATTCATATAAATGTTCTATTCTATAACAACATAACTTTATAATTAGTGCTATAAAAGAAAAATTAAATCTCCACATTATATTTAAGTGTATAATTAAAGGCCACCTCTCTTAATTTAACAATTATTTTTTTTATAGTGCATAAGTTTTAATAGCTGAAAAGAGAGATTGGGTCTAGTAGGACTGGCCTGACAAGCAATGGAGATAATTCCCACAGGTAACTGACAAGGGATATATTTTCATCCATAGCTGAAAAAACTGGACATCAAGGCTGATGAAGGCCATTGTGGAAGGGCCAGCAAACATCAATGTTTATAAACTTCAGTGCAATAACCAAAATGAAAAATAAACAGATCCTTCATGCTGTTTTAAAGGACAATCTATATCAATCAATCGGATTCTATCACTTCATAGTACAAGTTATAAAATGAAACAAGTGTTAGCGCCATCATATCAAATAAGTAGAATTATGTTTTAATCTACACATACTATGTTCCATCGACAAACAGAGGGAGATGCAGAGGGTGAGGGGCAGGTGAACTAGGGATCATTTCTCATTGATCAAGAGAAACAGCGCCGCCCATACATACAGGCATTTTTTATAGCCGAAACTGACAAGGATGTGAAAAAAAAAGGAATTTATTTTCTTTCACTAACAAGTTCATCCACAGTTATAGGAAGGTGCCTGTGAGTGTGGGCAACATGGTTTCTTACAGGGATTAATGAGCTCAAGTTCATCAATGTACTAAAAAAACGTGACTAGTAGCACAGGTAAATTTAAAACACCTATGTGCACTTAGCCTATAAATAATAGATAAAAATATTGCTGCTGTCAGTCCACTTTACTCCATCCCTCTCTGAACAGAAAACAGACAAATTCAGAAACAAGTACCTTTAATTGTAGCAGTAGTTTAACCGGATTACTAATGTTGGTTGGAAAAGAAAATGAGACTTCAGTGTTTGCTGCAAAGTAACTCTGTAGCCCTTTGTTCCTGCTTGTTGGTGTGTAAAACAAATTTTCATACATGTATTAATCCAAGGCTAAATATATTTGTTAAACAGAAATATATGTTGTATTTGTGAGCACATGATCTTTCATTTGAAAACAAGTTTTTTTTTTATGAATGGATGCCTTAAAAGTTGATTTTTCATGGTGTTAAGAGATTGTGTTCATGAATATTCTTTTTATGCTCCCATGCTGTGGAACGATATTCCACCTTCCATCAAGTTAGCATCTACTCTCAAAGGCTTCAAGCGTGCCCTTTTCTCATTTCTTTATTCAAGTCTATCAGTCCTCCTCCTAACTTCCTTGTCCTGGCTCTCTCCCCCAGTTAGTACCACCCTATTTGTGTCTCCCCCTTCCCTTTAGGTTGTTAGCTCCCATGAGCAGGGCCCTCTTTCCTTGTGTGCTCCTTCTACTGTTCCTTCACCCTCTGTACCTCTTGGCCTGCTTTGCTAGCCCTGTTTTCTTAAGCTTTGGCCTTCTTCTTACTGATTTCTAACATCCCTTTCACTATCTGTCCCAGATATAATCTGAATTGCTTTACCCTGTCACCTGTGTTTGTATATATTTTTGTATCATGTTGTGTCTTGGTTCTGTTTTCTGTATATGTAATGTACGGCGCTACGGACCCTTTGTGGTGCCTTATAAGTCAAATATAATAATAATAATAAAATAATATCTACACCACAAAAGCTCGGACCAGCATGGACACCATCAGGTGGCTAGTATGAGGCACGAGAAGACCAGGTGCCGAGCCCAAATAGACCTACTTGGGGTACCTTGATGGTTAGTGCAACTCCCTGCTGATGCCTGCTTTACCCACCCCGGCCCTTTTGTTTTCTTGTACAATGATGCAAGCCCCTGAGTCTCCGTGGGGCCCTCACAGGGTTCCCGGGACCTTTATATCGTACTGGGCAGGCTTGGTGGCGCGTTGGATTTCCACACTAATTTGACACATTGAGCATTCATATTCAGGAAGCACCTGTGCATCCATGCAGTAGATGGTGGGGATGACCGTGTCCTTTTTCATATGAGTCTGCTTCCTACAACATGGTGTCTGGATATAAGAAGTTAAGTCTGTATTGTTCTTAATGTAATGTGGGTGGGTCGGCAGGTGGGGGGCATGGGTTAATAATTTAATGGTGGATTGAGCGTAGTGGGTAATCATTTAAAGTAAGTAACAGAATGTGGGGATGTTGAGGGACGAGGGCTATTTATTAAACGTGAATGTTATTGATTTAATGTTGGGGCTGTTTTAGGGTGGGTAGGCCTATTTAATAAATGTGAACACTATTAAGCTGATGAAGGGGCTGGTTGCAGGGAGGGTGGCGTGGGTGCTGTTGATTTAATTTTAGCATTGGTGTGGGAAGGGGGTACTAGAGTGTTTACTCATTTCTCACTTTTCAGATTTCATGTACCTAACCTTCATTTTAAGCTTAGTAGCCTATAAAAGTCCAATTCTGCCAGATATACAAGGAACAAATTAAACATAAAAGCACTGTACAAATTCATTTGCAGAGGCAAACCCAGACGACCGGGGTCGAGGCTCAGTGTGAACGGGTCCAGGTCTAATTCCCTGGTCGCGTGACCCGGGAATTAGACCTGTGTCTTTTGGAGGGTTATTCCTGGGTCCGACCTGGGTAGTCTCCAGTGTTAACGGTTAGACCCAGGTTTTTCAAACTTGGGTCTCACCGAAAGGTATTGTAAAGTTAAAAGAAATCAAAGCTCTCTTGTACCAGGGAGACACGAGCAGACCTGTGTTCAGTGTGGACACGGTCTACCCGGGTATTTGCCTGGGTGTCCTGCACTGTCACCCGGCAATATCCCGATTCATAAAACTGGGATATTGCCTGGACGGCAGTGTGAAAGTGGTATTACATAAAATATACAGCGGCAATAATACAACTCTTTAATGAAAACACCTTCATAAACATATAAATCACTTTAACACCACAACGGTTAGTAAAGCATTTTCCACGCGCTCTTGACGCATTACTTTTTTACCAATATAATCTATTGAACCAGTAGCATTCTTTAAGGCATGAGAAATAGGATGTACTGCATTATAAGCTTTTACGTTTTAACAGTGTTCAAATTTTAGAAACCAACAGTGGAACAATCCCATTATAAGCCAACCTATCAAAGCTAACCAGCCCAGGATAAATCATCCTATTTTTTATGCAGTCTTCAGGCACTTTAAGAGCAGATATGTGGAAGCAAGCTCTAAAACTAACTCTAACTGTGCTTTTTGTGAATTTGTACATGTACTTCTTAAGATTTCAGGTATAAAAAGACTAGTGACTTTCAAGACTCCAACTGTGATTATAATACATGTCCTAAGAAGCAGCCAATAGAGGAAGCAGCTCTGCAACAGCTGGAATGCTTACATTTCATCTCATTAATCAATAAAAAGTTCAAAGCAGATATAATAACAGGATTGCATTTACAACTTACCAGATCGGGATTTGATAATATCACTAAACTCATTGTTTTGTTCGCCATCAGATCTGTCGAGCTGAGCCCCAACATTGGCCATTTTTCAGATTATCCTCAAAGACCGATTAAAGATAATTCCTTCAAGACTAAACTTTAGCACACTTTACAAAAAAAATAAAAAATCCGTGGCCATTTAACTCTGAGCTGAATGGTGAGTTGCTTGTAAAAACCTGAAAAAAAAGTTAAGGTACATACTTAATATTCAGCCATATTCTCGCAATAACAATAACTAAAATATGCTGAAAAACCGTATTAAAACAATGGTACCTATATTGCTGAAATAAGTGTTCAACTGACTACACATACTAAGGGACTAAGGAACCTGCCCCTCACTTATAGATGGTACAGTTGATTTATTCAGCTACTAAATCTTATTATAAACCACATTAGCAAAAAAACATAGTCTACATGGAAGTATATAAAATATAGTGTACAGCACAACGTAAAATTTGTCTTATCGTAATAATCTCATTTAGGGGTCTATATATGACTCATTACATATTGCTCACGTTAATTATCCTTTCTTATCGCAATGATAAGAAATGAATTAACATGGCGCTTTATTAAACCTGAATAATCTATAGTAAAGTGATCAAGATCACTTTACTTACAGGTTCTTATAGCCTTAGACAATTTGTGATGGGGAGGAGCATGAAGCCTGTCGGGCAGGTAGGGGGCGGGGGGTTGAATCCAAAGATCCCTCTTCTACCATGCTGTCACCATAGGCAAAGTCATAAAATGACCTAAGGAAAACAATTAAATGCTTGTCACTTGTGGGTGTGTATAGGTCTTTTACTTAGATAATTTTAGAACTATCAGCTTCTAAGTGTATTTAACTAGCTTTAGGAACATGTGTTAAATGCTTAAAAAGTAACATCTGTGTGTATGAGGCCTTATACTTAAAATTTAATATCCACTCCAAAATGAAGTTAGCTAAATTTAGACATTCCTGCAGATTGTCTTTGAGGAATACATTGCTATTCACTCCTAGCTTTATTTTGGGAGTTGAAGCTAAGAACGTTTCAGATTACATGGCCTGGAAGTGCTCGGAGAAAGGGAGAGGTTCATTCTGTACACACATCCCATCCTATGAAGGGATTTCATTGTAACACACCTGTAAAACAAATTTGCTGACAGCTGGGACCCTTTGACAGAGCCATACAAGCTTAAAGTAATTGAGTTTATAGAAAGCAATAAATTTACTGTATAATTACCACTTGTCAACAGGGAATGAGCTATGGAAAAAATGTAATGCAAAGGACCACATTTTTTCTTTTTACAACAAATACTGCATAGCTACACAGTGAGGAGACTCCATAAGGGTTTTAGATATTATGTTGTCTCTCTGCACTATATTCTTAAATATTCAGAAAATATCACCAATAGACAATGATCAACAAACTTATATTGGCCTTGCAAATAGTTTATTTACAGCGTTAACAATGACTTTAAATATCACCTCCACAAAAAATTATTTCCTATTGCGACTGACACCAACCACGTCCATCACTTGGGGGTATATTTATTAACCTGCGGGTTTGAAAAAGTGGAGATGTTGCCTAGATTCTATTTATCATTTATGTAGTACATTCTACAAAATGACAGCAAGGAACATATTCAATTGTCTGCGGAAACGCCGAAAATCTAGTGGTGCGCACTATTACCGTTATTACGGTAATAGTACGCGTAAATACCGTTATTAAGGTAGTTTTCTCGCTGGATTTCAGTAATAACGGTAATGGTTTTAACGCCGCGGAAAACAGCGACAATTGAATATGCCCCCTAGAATCTGATTGGTTGCTATAGGCAACATCTAAACTTTTTCAAACCTGCAGTTTAGTAAATATACCCCTAGGAATAATGCCATTTAAATTTTTCTTTTTCTACTCTACTTTCTACACTTCAGTTAGGACTGTGTGCCTAGTAATTGATGGTTGCATGGATGACTCCATTAATACTGTGGCATTACATTGTGACATTTGGCAACTCACCATGCATGTTACAGAAAGCCTAATTTATAACTTCTTAATAAATGTATCTCTTTTACATTGATACAACAACTAAATATTTTCTGTTTGTTGCCATATATGAAATGATGTCACACAGTGCAAAACCTGTTGTAAAAGACAACATAAATTGCAAACAGAGCACTTTACTATTCTTTATAAATTGAGCAATGTTGGACGGTACCTTCTGTTAATTATAAAAACATCATTCCTACTATCAATTATTTATAATGTGTCAACATATTAATTCACTGCACAATATTCAATATAAAAATACACAATTATGACAACCTATAATCTGTTTATACGCTTGGGGAACGAAATAGACTATTAGATACAAGCCCTATAATACATATAATCATAAAATGTGCAATGATACCCAGAAGACATTGTTTATGCAAATAGCTATAATAACATGCATTAAAAGTATTATAATATGGGATGGAGAAGGCTGATCTTTGGGGCAAAATAAATGAATAAAATAATAACCTCTCATATTATGTCATAAACGTTGCACGAACAGGGAGAGTACTACATGATCCGTCAGTTTCTCCAGTTTCGTGAAAACATGAATGATTCAGGATTGTAATCTTACCTGGGAAGCGTTTTCCTACAGCCCTTTATATTTCTGCTGCCACAACGTGCAGGACACAATCTCTTTATGGTCACCATAAAAAGTCACCAACTTCCTGGGCTCGCTTAAAACTCCCAAAAGACACTTTGAAAGGTATTTAAATCCCACCACCCAAAAGATCTGGAGGGCGGGATACGCTCACAACATCCTGGATCCCGTCAAACAGCTTGCAACAGTAATTCCTGTAAAATTTCTACACTTTACAGCTACTCCTCCCTTACTTGGCTAATGGGGAAAACTTGCAGCTGTCCAGCTATTGCAAAGAGTTAACTTTTACTTCGCGTTGTTCACTATATCTAACTTGGCCAATGATCCACACGATCCGGTACCTTCTAGGACCCCCTGGTCACCGCTTTTGCTTGATCTGTTCTTCCGACACAAGTTGCATAGGTTTGCAATCCCGTGGTAGTGGCCCTGGGCTCTCCCTGGTAACTTTGTACCCAAGGTACACTCCTCTTTTACTCTCCTTTTTCTGTGCGGTCGGCTGTGGTGAAGCTGAGAGAACGTGGCATAACATTATCACGTCCCCGCCCACTCTGAATACAGAAGTCCTTTTCTCAGTTTACAAGTGGAGTTACAGTATAATTTACAGCTGACATGCGCCATCTATTGGATCATTTTATGCATGTTTCAGATTTAACATTTATGGAAGAAAAAAAAAAAAGAAAAGCAACATATTTATTTGTATGTGCTGGTAACTGCTTTTGTTGTGTGCTCCATAGCAGAAAGTTACAAAATACAATAACAATCAATAAATAATAAAAATAATAGTGTTTAATAGTAGCTTATACATGATAATGGATTATTGTGTGATTTAATTACCATATGATAAACATATAACCTAGAAATAGGTATGCATCTTAAGCTTGTGAAAACATAATTTCTATATAACACACAAATAACATAACTAATATAATTTCTGATAATATTTGTATTATAATTGTTAATCATGTCACCATTGGGAACAGGAGAATAAAGAAAAGAAACAAAAGAGGCACTCCAGTCCCTTAAAGATAGATATTGGATCTAAAACTTCACTTTTATTTAATCATAATTAAAAGAAAAAACAGCAAAATAATCCATTAATAATGTAGAGACTGTGTATGTTGTGTATTAAAATCCAGAAAACATCCGACAGCGGTGTGAAAAATATATCTCCAATATAATATTGTATTATTGGAGAGTGATCCTTAATAATTGCCAAATCCTCTATTAAATCTTAAGATCTACTCTCATAATATGTGGACATAACCTGACTCCAATTATCTCTGAATGGGGGATATTAAAGTGCGTTTTATTCGGTAAACGTCACTCAATTTGAGACACAATTTTGGTGATTCTTTGCGCATGTGTCAAAGATATTACTACTAGTATTTTGACCCAATATGGCCTCTCGAATACAAATTGGGGTTGGTAGAAATGCACTATCATATAAGATTCAAATTTACTATTTGCAGAAAGTCATATACTCTATATCATCAATATTAGTAAATAGATTACTGTGTTTCAAATAGTATTGATGGCTTCTATTAAAGCGATTGTGCTACATTATCACACTGCATAAAAGAGCCAGAGAACATGCACTCTGCACTCTTATTATTTCATTGATCACAAAGATCTTAGCCTTATATTCTCTTAATATGCATAGTTGCCATTCCTCAGATAATCACTAGTGCTAATGCTATTACAGAAAGTATCATCCTGTGTTATTGTAGTAGTAGTATATGATACTTTGTATCTCTCTTTTGTCAATTATATATAGAGACACAGCGCACATTGAATAATCCCTTTCTTGCATTACTCATGAATCTGAGATCATATCGTTTCTCCTGAACCACTCATACTCTTTTAACATCCCCCTAAGACAAACTGCATTCACATATACAGTTATAACTCATGTGCGCATTGTATCAGCGCCATGCGAGCATTATATCAGCGCTTGTATATTATTAATCATATATTTGCAAACTTTCTCTGGTAAAAGATACCAGAGTCAGTCGCCACTGTCGGGTGTCTGTGACCTTACTAATGATGTCACATTCCCCCGACGTACGTTTCGCTCGTAGCTTTTTCAAGGTGGTAACCCGAGAGACCTTCCTGGGAGGTTAATAAACATAAATCGTCCAATCGCCTTGCAGGAAATTGATTGACAGATATACCAACAAATCAGAGGTCAAGCATACTGAAATTTAATAATAAAGAGCAAAATATGTAGTTTTCGTCCATGCTTGGCCTAATATTGTATCTTATGATTACTACTTTATTCATTTCAAATATATATTTGATCAGGTAAGTAAACAAAACAGAAATACTGAGTACAATCACTTTTCATTTCTATCCATGTTGGAGACCTTAATATACAATAAAGGAACCATATCATCAGAGGAAATTATTTTCCTGAGACTACTGGGGAGAGCAAGTGGGAACAAGACACTGTTTTTAATGAAGACCTATGTATGTATACTGACCAAGTTCTGATATGGGTCAGATATATAGATGATATTTTAATATTTTGGAAAGGTAATAAGGATCTATTTCACGAATGTATTTCTGCTCTAAATGATAATTCCAATAACCTTAAACTTACATTCAATATGAGCCAAAAAGAAATAGATTTCCTTGATATTACTATTCGCAAAATATCTGATGGCTATCTAGAGACGGATCTTTTCAGGAAAAATACAGCAACTAACAGTGTCCTTCATCATAGCAGCTTCCACTACCCCCCGGTCGTTAGTAACATCCCTAAAGGAGAGTTCCTTAGGATAAAGCGAAATTGTTCTAATCCTATAGATTATGAAATTCGGGCCAAATAATTAGCCTGTAGACTGAGAGATAGGGGATACAGTAAAAGAATTATAAAGAAAGCTGCGAATGATGTGAGAAGAAAGCATAGAGAGGAGAGAGAGGCCCTTATCCATACTTCAAAATTATCAACGAATCATAACCCTATTAGATTCATAGGGGATTTTTGTGATGAATGGAAAGAGATCCAGACTATCTTTCAGAAAAATTGGTCCATTTTATTATCCGATGAGGAACTTAAAACTATTCTAGGGGAAAGAGTGCTCTTTAGTTGGAGACGTGCAGCGAATCTTAAGGACAAAATTGTTCCAAAGTCATTTTAGAGAAAGGAGGTCTCAAGACATTATTAAAGGATCTTACTGTTAAGAATTTTAGAACACATTGGATCTATCAGAAACGCTTGACGAGATAAAGAGCGTATGAAACAGCTAACCCCACTGGGTAAGCACTACCTCCTCAGATACAATTGTAATACGGAGGGGTTAAAGAGCTATGGTATAGAAAAAAATCGATCTGAGAATCAGAGGGGGGACGGGACATTGATAAGTGCTTATAAAAACGTGAAAGTAGGTGGATCTTTTTACTTGGTTCATTTCCCCATGTTAGCAGTCGCGGCGGCCGCGGGCACTGCCGCGACTCTCACCTGGTGCCTGTAGGCGTCCCGGTCGTCGCTATGGCGACCGGGACGTCACTTCCAGTGTTCACCTGACCGTTGCCAGGGCAACGGTCGGTCACTAACTACAGTGGCGCTGCGTTCCGGCAGCCGGGGACAGCTGGGCGCATGCGCAGAAGCGCCCACAAGCCTGTGGGCTGATTAATGTTGTAGGTTTGAGCCTGCCCATGTGATATCAGAGCTAAGCTCTGATTGGCTGGTACTAGTATTTAAGGCAGTGAGGTCTGCAGCCTCACTGCCGGTTATAGCGTTCTGTCCTCAGTTCTGCTGCCTGCTTGTTCTCTCTGTAGGTTATTATTACCTTGGATTGACTATCCGTGTTTTGACCTTTGCTTGTTCCTGGACCATTGAACCTTCGCTTCTGACCCTGACCTTTTTGCCTGGATTCCGGATTTTGCTTCTTTTGCCTGTGTGTCTGACCTTTCGCTTGTACCCGGATTTTGTACCTGTGCTAGTGACCTTTGACCTTGGATCCCCTCTTCACTACAGCCCGCCAATCACTCCACTCTTGGGTGCTCCTTTAAGTCAGTATACGTTACTCGACCCTCAGTCAGCCCGCAGCCAAGTCTGTCCCCACCACTAGGGGCTCCAGCGAACACCGGGCCTTCAGAGTAGTCCCCGAGTCTCACTGTACTGGCTTGAGAGTTCCTAACACCCCACAAGGACTTAATTAATACAATAGCTATGCAAGCTTTTTATAAAAATACAATACTCATATAACCAAGTTAATATTATATATGGGCATTGTCTGTGCTTGGAAATCCCAATAACATTGTTCTATGGATATATGATAAATAGATATTTGTAATATAAGGAATTTATCTAATTAAATGCTTACTGATATATATTGTTTCCATAATATGGATCTAACAAAAATAATTAAGAATGATTTGGAACCCTCTTAAAATATTAGAGATATGGTACTTAGGAATTGATATGTGGAGGGATGAGACTTTAAGATAATGGTGTGACTTAAATCTAGGCACCCATTACCATCTGCGAAATGTGTTGTCATCAATATGTATCCAAAAATGGATGCTCTCCCCAGTAGTCTCAGAAAAATAATTTCCTCTGATGATATGGTTCCTTTATTGAAGGTCTGTCAGGTTACCACCTTGAAAAAGCTACGAGCGAAACGTACGTCAGAGGAATGTGACGTCATTGGTGACGTCACAGACACCCGACAGCGGCGACTGACTCTGGTATCTCTCGCCGGAGAAAGTTTACAAATATATGATTAATAATATACAAGCGCTGATATAATGCACGCATGGCGCTGATACAATGCGCACATAAGTTATAACTGTATATGTGAATGCAGTTTCTCTAAGGGGGATGTTAAGAGAGTATGAGTGGTTCAGGAAAAACGATATGATCTCAGATTCATGAGTAATGCAAGAAAGGGATTATTCAATGAGCGCTGTGTCTCTATATATAACACAGGTCTGCAACCAAAAAAATGTTTTCATAATTTTATCTGATTCTTATGTTTTTTGGTGCGCTGAATTCGAAAATGACCACCGTTTTTTCCTGGGACGTCAGGTTTTTTCACAATCGAAATGTGCCTTGGTCACACAGGTAGCTGGAAATCGCAAAATTTCAAATTCATCATACTTGGGGGAAAAAAACTGAACATGGAAAAACAAATTTATTTTCACTGCCAGTGCTCCCAAAACCATGAAAATACATGTTTATTGGTCCTGATGGTGATCACTGCATTGTTGAGTGTGCTTGCTAGAGGGGTTGATGGCTCACTTCCACATTCAGTATGATTCTTCTGAATGGAGGCTTTTAATTGACTCTTCCAAAAGAAGCTTAAAAGCAGTTTTACTTCACAATGGTGGCCATTATGCGTCCATTCCTGTTGCTCATTCGGTGTACTTGAAGGAGACTTATGAGAACTTGGAGTTGGTACTCAAGAAAGTGGGTTATCAAAACCAAAACTGGTTGGTATGTGGGGATTTAAAAGTATTGTGTATGCTGTTTGGACAACAGGCTGGGTACACCAAATACCCTTGTTTTCTATGTTTATCGGACAGTAGAGACCGACAAAATTACTGGAAGCAAAAAATTGGCCATCAAGAAGTCTAGTTGTTGGCGAAAAGAATGTTCTCAGAGATACAATGGTACCCCCTGAGAAGGTTTTATTACCACAACTCCATATAAAATTAGGATTAATGAAGCAATTTCTTAAGGCACTTCCCAAAGATAGCGAATGCTTCAAGTACTTGGGATCCAAGTTTCCAGGTTTAACGGAGGCAAAACTGAAAGAGGGGGTTTTTGTTGGCCCGGATATTAGAAAACTCATATCCGACAAAGACTTCATCAGTTCAATGACTCCAACTTAAAAAGAAGCGTGGGTTGCCTTTACTGTGGTCATAAAAAACTTTTTGGGAAACCAAAAGGACCCAAATTACAAGGATATGGTGGAAACAATGTTGAAAGCGTTCTACAAGCTTGGTTGCTCCATGAGCTTAAAAGTCCATTTTCTCAACTCACACCTTGACTATTTTCCTGAAAATTTGGGAGCAGTGAGTGAAGAGCAGGGAGAACGTTTCCATCAAGATATAAAAGAAATGGAAAGAAGGTATCAAGGGAAATGGAGCGTTACGATGATGGCTGACTACTGCTGGATGTTGTACAGGGATCTTCTGGAAGCCACCTACAAGAGGAAAAGCTCAAAAAGAAGTTTAGAGTTTAAAAAAAGACGATTTCACAAGCAATCTACTTGAGTGTGGTGTTAATTTTGTCATCACCTGTGCAAATGAGTTAATATTTTTCATGTAAATAAAATATTTGCGTTAAGAGATTTTTTTAAATGACGACCACCCGTTTATTCGAAAACCTGACGTCCCAGGACAAAACGGCTGTGATTTTTTGATTCAGCCCACCAAAAAATGTAAGTATCAGTCAACTAAACCAAAACAGCTGTCCAAAATTTTTTTTTTGCAGACCTGTGTAATTGACAAAAGAGAGATACATAGTATCGTATACTACTACTACATTAACACAGGATGATACTTTCTCTAATAGCATTAGCACTAGGGATTATCTGATGCATATTGTGATCAATGAAATAATAAGAGTGCAGAGTGCATGTTCTCTGGCTCTTTTATGCAGTGTGATAATGTAGCACAATCGCTTTAATAGGAGCCATCAATACTATTTGAAACACAGTAATCTATTTACTAATATTGATGATATAGAGTGTATGACTTTCTGCAAATAGTAAATTTGAATCTTATATGATAGTGCATTTCTACCAACCCCAATTTGTATTCAAGAGGCCATATTGGGTCAAAATACTAGTAGTAATATCTTTGACACATGCGCAAAGAATCACCAAAATTGTGTCTCAAAGTGAGTGACGTATACCGACTAAAACACACTTTAATATCCCCCATTCAGAGATAATTGGAGTCAGGTTATGTCCACATGTTATGAGAGTAGATCTTAAGATTTAATAGAGGATTTGGCCATTATTAAGGATCACTCTCCAATAATACAATATTATATTTGGGGTATATTTTCACACTGCTGTCTGATGTTTTCTGGATTTTAATACACAACATACGCATCATCTACATTTTTATTGGATTATTTCGCTGTTTTTTCTTTTAATTATGATTAAATAAAAGTGAAGTTTTAGATCCGATATCTATCTTTAAGGGACTGGAGTGCCTCTTTTGTTTCTTTTCTTTATTCTTCTATTTACAGTTTACAACATATAGGAGTGCACCCTATCTTGTTTGGGCAATGATATTTTGTCATTAACAACAGATAATGAGTCCCGTCTGTGTGTGGCCACATTCTTTTGTTTATTTGTGATATCACCATTGGGAACACCCTCATCTGGAGCGATAATGCTAAGAGTAAAGGCTTATTCACATGCATGTATTTGTTCTGTGTGTGATTCGTTGCATTCTGTATGGAGAGCTTGAGGATGAAACATTTAAGACTATTCAGTACACATATTCCTATGTAAAACACTTCGCCTGTACCGACGAGCATATGAGGAAATGGGCGATGGAACTTACACAGAGAAAAATGGAATATGCTCTATTTTACACTATGTCATGTTTCCTAAATTTATCATATAGGAAACAATGATTTTTAGGCGTACTAAAGATTCTGTGTCTGATCCATATGTGCTAAGTGCAGAATGCTATGGATCAAATAAAGGAGAAATATACATGTGTAAATTTTCCCTTACTGATATATATATATCTCATGAGCACTTAAACAGCCATTGGGAAATGGAGCTGTTTTGCTGTGGATTTTAAATGCTATAAAACAAGCCCTTTTTCTATATGGAGTGCTGGTTTCAACCTTCAGTCCTTGAAACGCTCACTTAAAACTCACCTTTTCAAGCTCGCCTATCCTACCACCTCTTATCCATTCTATCCATCACCTTCCCTTTCTCGCCTGCAATCTCCATTTTCTTCCAGTTGATACTACTGTATCTCACCACCTCCTCCCTCTAGAATGTAAGATCTCATGGGCAGGGTCCTCTTTACCTATTGTCCCACATCTGTCTACTTTCCCTCGTACATCCCGTCACGTCTTTTGCTGCATTCTGAGTGAGTCCCCATAGCATTACTCACACTCAACTGTGCTACTTATACGTATTACCTCATCTTTTGTTACTTGTTTCTGTATCCGGCACTACAGAATCTGTGGCACCTTATAAAAAAATAAATAAAAAAAAATAATAATAATAATATTAATAATAATAAAGCATGAAGTCACAGGTAATTGTGTCATTTCAGATTATAGCTGTGGAACTGAGGTATTAGTTCTGTTGCACACACAAAACAGGGGCCCCTGCACCGTGGCAGCCCTCCTCATAGTGTGACTGTGTGACATGTGCTGTTCATTGAGAGCTATGCACTGGGGAGTAAGTAGACATTTATGGGCTACACAGCAACATTTTGTAAGGGCCCCCATCTATTGCCCAATGGTGAAAAACTAACATATACACATGGAGCTTTGTCAGCAAAGGAGGGCCCCCTCAGCTGTGGATCCCAAAGGAGCTATGCACCTATGGTAGTTAAGTCCTTGGCTATGCCTGACCGATGCCCCGTGCTTTGACAAAAGCAGACAGAATTAACTTCAGTCAGTTGTTTGCCTGACCTGTCCATGCACGGGCTGGGTGGAGGTATGCGCAGGGCCGTAACGAGGGCGCAATTGCTGTCTGCTATTTGCCCAAACACCTCCAGCTCCCCAAGCAACTTATAGAAGCGCTGCATGCCACAGGGCAGGACCGTTCCGCAGGAGAAATAGAAATGGCGTCTGGCCGCTGGCTCTCTGCCATTTGCTCTCTGCTCCCTGCAGCGTCGCTTACGTCACGACGCTGTCAATGGACCGAGAGGAACAGAAAGGAGCCACAAAGAAGACAAAGGCAAGCGAAAGCAGAAAGGAATAAAGAATAAACAGAGAAGCAGACAAGAAGAAGCATACAGAAGAATAGAAGCTAAGAAGGTAAATTACTCCGGAACGGAAGGGGAGAGTTGTTGGTGGTTGGAGGGGGGAGTGAGAGAGAGGTGCTGGGGGAAAGGGCAGAGATACATGGGGTGGGTGGCAGAATTGAGGAACAAAAGGCCAATTACCACTCCCCTTTACACCTGGGGGAGAGAGGAGACTTGGGGGGGGACAACTGAGGAGGGCTGTGGGTTGCAGACTTTAAGAAACAAAAGACCAGTGACCCTTCCCCTTTTGTATACAATATAAAAAGACGCCGGCTATATCCAAAAAAACAAAAAACAAGCAACACATTTTTATGAGAGAAAATAGTTTAAATAACAAAATCCAATAATAGCCTAATTTATTAAAAGTCATATAAAATGAAATGGTAACAACATGTGTGCACACACATTCATACAATTGACTTGTACAGTATGCATCTGCAGTTTTATATTAGACAAAATAGAGACACATTTTCCTATTTGGTGTCCATAAGGAGCTGATATAATATGCATAAGGAATATAAAATAGAGAAAATTAGAATGGTATTTACACGGAATCTTCAATAGTGTATAAAGTTCTAATCTAGCAGAGCAAAGCACTGCACATGGGACAACAAGGCAGGGTTAAGATTCTTACCACCAAACAGCAACACACTCCAAGGGACAGTGGCTAGCACTTCTGCCTCTTAGCACTGGGGTTATGAGTTTATTTCCCGACTATGGCCTTATCTGTGTGGAGTATGTATGTTCTCCCCATGTTTGCGTGGGTTTCCTCTGGGTGCTCTGGTTTCCTCTGACACTCCAAAAACATACTGGTAGAATAATTGGCTGCTATCAAAATTGACCCTAGTCTGTGTGTGTATGTTAGGGAATTTAGGCTGTAAGCTCCAATGGGGCAGGGACTGATATGAATGAGTTCTCTGTACAGTGATGTGGAATTAGTGGTGCTATATAAATAAATGGTGATGATGATGATGAAGGGACATTCACATAGTGTATAGGAGCAGTCTCCATGCTGCCCACGTCTGAGCCAGGAAACAAGTGGGTCTACAGAAATGTTCCCATGTGATGATCACAATCCATGCTGTTATGGATAGCTTCTAGACATTGTGCAGGCTTCCTCCCCTTTACCCCTTCCCAACTTGTACCTAAAGACCAGTAAACTATTCTAACCATTCTAGGGTTAACATTTATCTGTAATGTAGTCCCAACTCCGTTAACCTGAGATCTGAAAAAAAATCTGTGGTAATTATGTACAGACCAGATAGATAGTAATGTAAAATGGGGTAATCCAAATATCACAACAACACCTATGGGGGCGCCAGCATCCTATCTAGCCCAGGGCACTAAAATGTCTAGTTACGGCTCTGGGTATGTGCATGTGCAGATTAGGCAAAGATTGTGGACAATGTAGAAGACACGTTTAGTAGAAAACCCCTCCCTCATAACTTACTTGCACTTGCCCTGTGGCCCCCACATTTCTTAATCCAGCATGGAACCATATATTTTTGTAATAAGTGGTAATACAGTGGATAATTGTAATACCACCCCTCCTTTCATCTAAAGTTGCCCTGGTCGCCTACACATTATAGACAGTATGCAGGAATTGTTTTCAGATGATCCATTGTTCATAAGATTAAAGAGTGTACTTAAAATACTATGAGTACAAATATTGAGAGATGTAAATGTGTTTCTTCCTTACTGTATTGCCCCGAAGTATCTGTTATTCACCAACTCTATTCTAGCCATGCATACCTGTCAGTAATATTCATATTGTGCTCCGGCAACACATTGGGATCAATGAAAAGGTGAGCTTTTATTTTTTGTATAAATAGACATTGGCAAGAGACTAGATTTCTAGTAGTTAAAGAGGACCTGTCAGATTTGATTAATAATGCACTTCTGTGGGTAAATGTATCAAGCTGCGATTTTGCACTTTCAACGATTTTCTCTGGCAAGTTTAAACGCGCAGAAGTATTGAATGGCGATCTGATGTAAAATCGCCAGAAAAGTGTTTCTTTCAAAATCGCCATTCTCAAAATCACTACAAATCGCAGTCCCAACTTTTTGCCCTTCTATACAAATCGCCGAATGTATGAATCTGCGAATCTGCAAACTTGCCCGAGTTTGAATTGAAAATCGGCAGAATCAAAACGCTGCATTCTCAAGGCGGGACTAGCAAACACATCACTGTTAGACTGCTGGTCAATGTTAATATAACAGGAGGCACAATGCAAGTTTAAGTAAAGCATGATTTATGTTTTAGAGAGAAAAATGTCTATAAATGAGCTTACAAGGTGCAAATTATTTTACAAATAAATTAGTTGTGCAAATTTCTGTAATGTTTTTTAATCAGTCTACAGTATGTGCTGTGTTATTATTATTATTATTAGTATTATTATTGTTATTATTATTATTATTATCTTTTAGTTACAAAGCACCAACATATTACATGTTAATGTACATTGAGGGGATCATGACACCAAAAATTTATTGCAAGGAATAATTGCAATGAAATAGAACAGAAGCTAAAGATGGGCCTGGGCAAATTTTTACAATAAAAAAAAGGTCTGTGGAGCAGCTAATACTTAAGGTAGCAGAATAACTATTAACACTCATTGGTGGTTGACATTTCTGTGCAACGTCTGTATGATTTTACTTATTTGCATTTGTTTAATGTAGAGGTGGATATAAATGCTTTAGACTGCTGTAATTGTGTACATTTTGTAAAATATGTCGCACTGCCCATATGTCCAAATAGCATCATTATTAAAGATGCGTGTATATAGCACCTGCAGCCTCTTGCACTTCAAGAGGCAGATAAGGGGCATTCAGGTGCAAATACATAATAGTATAGTAAGGGGCATTAGATGCACATTAAGCAGCCCTTCCCCTTGACATGCATCTTATTTTGACATACACTTATGTTTAAAATATGTCCCTTACCAAGAGCAAATTCAATGCCTACACATGATCAGTGCAAATTCCTGTGATGAATATATCTATTGTTTTTCTGTTTTTTTTATTTTATTATATTGGCTTACTATCTAATTACCAGTGGGGCAATCATTTTTTCTCATGATGTTAATATTTCCTGATGGGGACACCAATTTAACTAAATATTTGTGACACTGGGGGTAAATGTATCATGGTCAGATTTTTTCAGCGTTTTAAAATCGAAGCAAATCACAGGGGGTAAAACTCACGATTTTAGTCCCAAAGTTGCCAGATGTATTAAACTGCGATTTTTACTCTGATCTTAAAAATCGCTGGTCATCTCTGGCAATTTGCTGCGATGTGAAACACTCCCGTCTTTAGCTAACTCTCCTGTGTTTCCTGCGTGATTAGTAAACACAACACTGTTACACCGTGTATGGAGCTCACCTGATTGGCGATTCCTCAGGGAGGCGGCGGTCGTCTCCATTCGGCCGGGGTGGTGAGCCAATCGGGGCTCACCTCCCGGCCGTTTGAATCTGTTGCTTGGCTATTTAAGGCGGCGGCGCGCCGCCATCTTTAGTTCGTCGGCGGAGCCTGAAAGAAGAAGATGTGCACCGGAGATCGTCGCGATCAAGCAAAGAAGATAAGAAGGCAACGGAGAACAGCAGTGGCAGCAGAGAGCTCTTGTCAGGGCTAAGAGCACCTCTGCTGCCTGAACATTGCCGAGATCAAGCCAAGAAGACTGCGGCTGAGCCTGGAAGCGGCGGCAGTGGGGCAGAGGTCTGGAGAAGATCCCCGAAGACCAGGGAAGCAGGTAAGGCCCTATTGAGAACCTCCTCTACCGGGCCAATGCCTGCACAACACCCTCTTACAGCAAGGGCTTAAAGCCACAGCGCATAAAGGGCACAAGGCCCTAGCTAGCGGCTAGAGCCTATAGGTAGGCCGCCATAACTGTGAACGGCCCAGAGCCCATAACGGAGATGGCATAAGGCCCAATTAGTGGGCTTAGAGCCCAAGGCAGAGGGCCTATAGCCAGGACACCAGGTCTTGTAGGTAACGGGCATGAGAGCCCTGTGTTTATAAAGGGTGCAGTCCCAGTGTGTTGTAAGCAAAGTTAGGTGGTAGTCCTAGGTAACAGTGGAGCAGCAGGATCCTGCCAGTGCTGGTTAAATAACAGAATTGTATATCATAGCAGCGTATTAGTCCGTCTGTGCGGCGAATATTGCATTGTGTATTGTATTTGGGCTGTGCTGTGTGTAGTTCTTTAACAAGTGCAATACGTCAGGCGCCCATTAAAGGTAGGCTCTTGTTACTTGCTGTTTTCCTGCAATAACCTGTACTGTGGGGAAAAGGTGTAGTCAAGAGCATACACATAGCCAGGGAAGAACACATAGTAGTTTTCCCGTCCTGTAGGTACCTGGGGTTATGCTGGTTTCCAGAGGTGGTGACTGAGTATCTCACTGGCAGTGCAGCACAGCTCGTTTGAGTTCCAAGGTCGGCCCGTGGTTCTATTTGAGTGTTCCAGTCCTCAGTTCCGGCAGATACTCTGGCGGTTCCGGACTGGGATAGGTGTTCCGCTTGAGTGGAGGCAGTCGTTTCGAGTTCCGTCATGTGATGACTGGCGGTTCCGTGTGGCAGTTGACACTCCGGTGGTGCGCTGCTCCAGTGAGCCTCTTTCGGGCCCCGTGCGACCGGTCCTTAGGATTCCTTGAGTGACCCCATAGCGAGAAGACAGTCTTCTCGGTATGACCTGGGTGGGTGAGGGTGTTAGGAACAGCCCTCCGGAATAGACCGGCTGGTGTTCCCCGTAAATTAGAGGGAGGAGGTTGTGGCAGTACACTACACCCAGTTATATAGTCAAGTTGCGTCCCCGGCCATTAGTCAGTTGTTAGGGTCGGATCGCCTGTTGTTAGATAATGCAGTTCTGTGGGTGTACATACTAGCCTCACTGGTAGAATAGCGTGAGGCTGTGTGTTGTCTGTCGTCCACAGGTTTTGGGAAGGAGCAGGAGAGCAGGGACGGAAGTTGGAGTGAGTAAACGCCCTATTCTCTCTTTCGGTTTGGCCCTCACCGAGAGGTGAGTGCGGTACTTGAGGTGAGATGGTTCCTAGTCTCAAGTGCCCGTAGTCCCGCGCCCTTGGCAGGAGTAAAACGAGGTAGCGGCAAGCAAGATTGACTAGAGTGTCTCTGCTTATTGCCGCGGTCTTGGCCCGGGTTTAATTCTCCGTTTTCTTCCCTAGGGCAATACTAGAGAGTAGACAGAGATTTTTCTCTTTGGGACAGAGGCGGAGGCAGTGCCCGTTCATCCACGCAAATTGTTGTAAGTTCCTAAGTACTAGGAGTTTGTCGCCTGTGAGGCACTACTTTTTGCGGGTTCCTTACACACCGTTCTGTCTATAGAGCCGTAGGTCCTGGCAGCTGTCAAATGTTTAAAAATAGACAAACAATATTTAAAAAAAAGCGTGGGGTCCCCCCGCCCGGCCACTATTAACTTTAGTGCTGCCAGCCTAATGCTGGTTACGTGAAAATCGAGGAAAAAATTTGCATGGGGCCCCCCCGATTTTGGACATGGTTCAACCCTGGACTTTGGAATTACAAATTTATTTGGGACATGGAAGAAGAATTCTGATTGATATTTAGGGGTTTTATTATTTTTAATAATTTTATGTGGTATGAATGGTGGTGTGTATTGTTTTTATTGGGGTTTTATTATTTTTATTAAAAGGTCTCAGCCAGCCATGGGTGTCAGGGCATGTTGGTACTTGTGGTTCTCTAAGTGCTAGCATGCCCTAGCTGTCATGGATATGCTGGTGCTTGTAGTTATACAAGTATCAGCATGCTCACACTGTTTATGGCAGCCCGGGTTGGCTGGGACTTGTAGTTCCACAAAACAAAATGGTGTCAGTTTATTTTTTTACATTAACTTTCGCCTTTATTACCCTACACCCACCGCCCAGGGGTGTAGGAAGAGCCCTAGTGATTTCAGCTAGAGCGGGGGGCCTGCTCGTTTTTTTTGGAGGACCCCACTCCCTAGGGAATCCAGCCCAGCACTGAACAGCCTGGGGTTGGTTTGTCATTATGGCAGGGAGACCCCTGCCATGTGTCCCCCTGCTATAGTGCCACCTACGCCGACTGGTTTGCCTAGTGCTGGTTATGTGAAAATCGGGGGAAGCCACGCAATTTTTTTCCCTGATTTTCACGTAACCAGCAGTAGGCTGGCAGCACTAGGGTTAATAGCGGCCGGTCAGGGGGACCCCACGTTTTTTTTAAAAACTTTTATCTATTTTTACACATTTGACAGCTGCCGGACTTCCAGCTCTATAGACAGGCAGTGTAACAGTGATGTGTTTAGTAATCACGCTGCTAGGAAGCAGCATGTTGTATCTAGTGATTTTAAAGAAAACTCAGGAGAGTTTGCTTAATTTCAGCTTCATACATTTGAGACTTGTATAGCCATATAGCCAGAGTGGCAAACAGTCGGGACTTTGATCTCTACATGAAGAAAAAGAAAGAGAAAGAAAAGTACTACATATATGGAAGGCACACCTAAGGATAAACTGAATGTAAAGGAAGGACCTTTCAAAATATGTGAATCTCTAGGTGGACAAAAATAATAAATTGACACCACACATCAAAGTTTATTGATATATACTAAAAAATAGTTAACAAGCGAAAAATTAAAAATTCTGAAGTCTGAGGTAAGTGCAGGTAAGTATATATATGGAATGATTATTAAATCATGTACTATATAGGTAGATCGGTCATAATTTTAAGTAACGCTTCATGGATTCCTAACCGTATCTAATCTAGTTCATAATGTCGAAGTTAATAAGTTGGATTCCCATATATAGTATTGAAACTATGTCACAAATATCAGCATCGCTGAAATATGATGATGGATATTAAATCTCTTGGTTTATTAAATAGTAAACGATTGCTATCTAATCAGTACATTTGCCCAGCCATAAATGGAGAAGATACCATGATGTGCATCGGGATCTAAAAGTATAACTATTGATGTTAAAAGGCCAGCCTTATTTGACCTTAATAATAGATATTAAATATCAGCGCTTCATAGTAAGTATTTAGACACTATCTAAGGGGCATATAATGCTTAGCCCAAAAGAAGTGTAAATTCACTAAGTGATAATATAATGTATAATATGGATGAAAATAACCCAAAGTGCAACTGCCGTTGAGGTGTATAAAGATTACGTTATTAGTGTCAGACCGTTATAGTGTCGAAGTCAGCAAATTGGATAAAGTCATTTAAATTAATATCGAGCAAACTTGATTGTCTTTGTCTGAAATTATGCGTAGAGCACGCTACGGCGTGGAAGGGCGTATCCATCCGCAACATGTGGCAATAACAGTTTTTACACTTTTGTATACATTCGCACAAACACACAACATTTGTAAATAGTACACATTAATCGTAGTTGCAACACATGGTTATTTATGTCGAAATATAGTAGTGTTTATGTGTAATATTATAAGTTATATGCATATTAGTGATACATATGGTTCAGGTTAAAGGAAATGTGTCATGTCTGATATCATATTAATCCCCTTTCAATCAGCAGCTGTCCGGTGCATTCGGCGAAGAGATCGCACATTGCATACTCTAGTTATTGATGTTAGGGAATAAACCTTTAATATGATGCTGACTATAAAATGCTAATAGACTAGTTGTAATTGGAGTCTGGGCGGGAAGAAAGGAGCACATCCCCTGGAGAGATGACCCCCCCCCCCCTTTGGATTCTTTAGTTTGAACTAGCCTATGATCTGCAACCCCCTGGACCTTCCTGAAGCCTGGACCAATAGAAGCAAGCCCTACCATCTGCATTGTTTCACTGTATTTCTCTTTGCATATAAGCAGTAGCTCTCATCTAGAGTTCAGTCACATTGACCACAGACTTCAGACCTGAATGACTGTTCACTGGATCCAGCGCGCCTGCGATAAGTAACAGCTGTACTTATTATTATTTTGCTTGAATTATTCTGCTACTTTTTGAGAATAAATATTTGTGTGTTGGAAACACAAACCGAGAATCGACAATCGTTATTGGATAGCGACAAAACGTGCATAACAATAGTAAGACTAAAGTATATAAGAAAACAGCCCCTTAATTTTCCCTATCTTTAGAATATATCCAGCCGTAATAGATTGATAGAATTCAGAATCCCTAAGTAATTATTATTATTATCGTTTATTTGTAAGGCGCCGTACATGGTACAAACAGTAGACTATACAGGGTAAGACAGTACAGAACAATAAACACAAAGTACCAGTACTTCAGAAACTCCAGGCAGGCAGATACAGTAGAGACGGAGCGGAAGAACAGGTATGGAGACAGGAGGGACGATGGGCCCTGCTCATACATCCTAAGAGATGATCAAGTAATGATCAAGTATATGATGCATATAAAGAAAAAGAAAGAAAAAGGGGGCATAACTTACCCAGCAGCGAATCCACCGCATTATATATAGGAGAAAAATACTCCAATAAGCCAGCGACTTTGGATTCCTTATTATATACCCAACCAACGAGGTTCATTTACCAACTACAAAAGACAACTGTAGCACCACCATATTTGGGCAGAAGGCTCGGGCTTTGTAAAGTAGAATCTTACTATAAAACTCAATCGGTTCATTTGACGTTGCCTATCACTGATATTGGAACTAACAAAAACTCCAACTGTGGACTTGATTAGCCAGAAAGGAGTGATATATTGGTAAAACTATACCAATACCAGCAACACTGTTATTCTTTGAATGTTTGTCTAAGGTTAAAAGGGGATCCTTTAATCATATCTAATCATCTTTGATTTTAATTTTTGTGCTGTCTCTCTGTTTATACCCAATACTTTGGAGGTATTCTGTTTAATAAATGTTTGATTCACACAAATTATACTCATACATCCAGATTCATCTTATGTCCAAAACACTGCGTCTGGGAGTACCTTTGGTTTATATTCATAAAATCTCCAGTTATCTCTCACGATTCGCGGTGAGTTTAAATCACTGAAAAAAAATCACAGCTTGATACATTTACACCTTGGACTAAAAATTGTCCTCAATGCTCTCCTGTTCGAAACAAAATGCTCACCTCACTACAGGGCAGAAAATACACTGCTTTCCCAATCTGATCATCCACCTAGTCATGCCAGGTTGCGTGAAGGTTAACACTGACAGAGGTTTTGAGGAGCAATAAGGGGATTATGGGACAAATACTAAAAAACTGCATGATAGTACAAGGTAAGCTTTGTTAGTGAAACTAATAAAAAAGCCAGGGAATGTCCTGCCACAGAAATTATATAATGGAATAATCTCTTAATGTTTGCATAAAAGTAATATTCAACTAAACATTTGAAACTGTATGTGATTTCTAAAGGATCCTTCTATTCCTTAAAATGTACTTAGTGAATTGTACAGAATACACACTAAACACAATAGTGTGCTATGCTTGAAATTAATGTCACGCTTCTTATGATACCATTTTTGCCCAGTGTCTAGTAACACATTGCTACATACAGGCCTGATTGTATAAAGTATACATGATCTATACATGTGCAGATAAATATGCATTGTTATGTTAAGATGCGTGTCCAAGAATGTATCCAGGAGGTTGTGCAGTACAAAAACACATGAGCTAGTGACACTGCATTCCTTCTTACATGACCCAAAGAGACAAAATAACACAGGAAATGAATGATCTTAGGTCTTATTGATAATCAGGGAATATACATAACATGGACTTCAGGAATGTAAAGCTACTCTGGATATCATTTCCATTTGAACCATCTACTATAGGTTTGATAAGAGAGAAGTGAAAATCATTTGGAACCTTTGTATTTAAATATTTCTGAAAAATATTGGAGAATATAATAATCTTAAAGCTAATATGTAGACCGGCAAACAGAAATATCAGGTATTTCCAAACAAGAGTCAGTGCTGTTTGAAGCTGTAGAACATCCTTATTCTATTAAACACGATGATCAGCCTGAGATTGCTGTTTATAATGTGATCTAGTCTTTGACTGAAGGACTATCATAAAAAGCAAGAGCACCCTTGATAACTGTGCACTCTCAAAAAATAGTGCACACCAATTAATGAAAGAAATAAAAATGAGTGTATTAAAGTATTTTCATCATTTTTCAGTAAGCATTGTCTAAGCGATTTGTGTGGTTCCACAGCACAAGCAATTTATTTAGCAAAAGCAAAAGTTTAGCAGTTCAATAAATAAGTAAAGTACAGTACAGCAGATATATTATACATACATTCATACGCAGCACCCGCTGTGCTTCGCTGGTACCAGCTACAGTTCTTCAGTCCAGAAGACTGTGGTCAGAGATGACTGTTTTAGCTGGTCAACATTCCAAGGGTGGGGGGTCTGCTCTCCAGATGATGACTCCGATTTTCCCGCCCAGAATCCAGTTTAAACTAGTCTATTTACACTACAGAGACAATATCATTCTAATCATTTATTCCCTACAATCTATAACTACCATACGCAATGTGCATTCTGTTTGGCGATTGCACCGGATGTCTGCAAATAAATTGGGGATTAGAATGATACTAAACATGACATACTTCCCATGACCTGAACTTAAAATATCACTATAGTGTACATATAACCTTATAATATATAATTATAAACCAAATAAAATCTGCTCATAAACGACTGTGGAATGGAACCATTATAAATATGAAATAGATAAATAAATGAATGTGAAAGTGCGTGTGTATGCGTACATGTTTTATCGATGACACGTAACACGTGGCGTACTGATCGCAATTGCACGGTAAAACAATATTAATCAATATACTTTCTTTCATCCAATTATATGACTTCGACAGCTCCACTTTTTGACAATAAACTATCACCTTAAAGATTTTATATGCAGGATCTCAGTACCACATTTCATTACTCTATAATGTAAGTCCCCCTTGGTGTATGACCATGCTGTCTGCAGATCTCAGACAGGTTATGTCAGGAACCCCTCCAGCCAGTACAATAAAACCCGGAATCTGCTCCGAAAGTCTGGTGTTCACTGGAGCCCCTAGTGGTTGGGACAGACTTGGCTGCAGACAGACAGAGAGTCGTGAGATGTGTACTGACTGGAGAGAACCCAGGGATATTGTGAAATAGCATACAGCGGTGGTGAAGTCCAGGCAAAAAGGTCAGGGCTGGCTGCAAACAATAAATCCAGGAAACAGGCAGAGATCGAGGTCACAGGCAATACAGCAGAGTCCAGTACACGGTCCAAGGTCATACACAGCAAGATCAATCCAAAGGCAGAGAAGGGGAACTGAGCAGGGAGCAGGTAAGTATGCACAGAGCAGGAACTATAACCAGCAGTGAGGCCCAGTCCTCACTGCCTTAAATACTATGATGGACAAATCAGAAAGGAGGAGGACAGGGCTGACAATGAGCCTCAGGAGGCTGCTTATTAATTACTAGCTGGGAACTAGCATAGGTAATAAGATAACCAGGAAGCATGTATAAAAATATAAATGAACCAGTTTAAATAATATGAGATCTCCCCCTGGAGTTGGAGGATGTCACTACACCCTCCTGCATCTATGCAACAAGGGTAATCCCAAAGAATAAAACCAGAGCATAGAAATAGAGCACACGCCCGGCTGCTAGATCACGCCAGGATGTGGCGTACAACCACGGCTCGTGACAGGTTACCATAAAAGAGAGTCATAATCCTAGAAACAATTTTACTTTTACTATAGAACATATACCTCTGGAGCTTGTAGATAACCTTTTGTATGCCCTTCAAGGGTGCAATAGAACAAATATCAACAATATAGAATATCCTACAACCGTTCTTCATGCCTAACATGTTCATCTGTCCAAAGCCTGTTTTTTTTTAACTCAGACAACATTTAAATAATGGATGTTCACCAATAACATCATCCTATCTCTATCAACAATGTCGTATACGATCTCCTTCAGATTAAGTTAGTATATACACTCTAATAATATCAACAGTTCTTTTCATCAACCCTTGTGGGGTGGGCTATTGTCTGTTCGTTCTTCCCAGTCTCTCAATACTCAAGTTTCTTTGTACATGAAACAGAGAACGGCCTGCAAAATATTGGAGACTTCAAACTAAGGGACCTAGCTATTTTACCTTCCTCTAGTGACCTTCCACCCCATAATTCGGGTACCTCAGGAATATTTAGTGGAAAGAGAACTAGTCCTACTTGATATAATCTCTGAGGCACTTGAGAACACACCCAGCACTGTTTGGTCTGCAACCGTACCCACCCAAGAACGATAATCATTCTCAAGGATGCCTGCTCAAGTCCGAATATTACTGGACTGGCATCGCTGGATGTACCTCTCTTCAACTATGGGGTCAATGTACTTATGGACGTAATACTCCTCCGACACACTTTCTCCAAGCTCCAAGGTTTCCAAATATTCCTTTACCCCTGAATTGAATAGAATAATTGGCTGGACCGATTGTACTAACACCTTCTCTTTCATCCCCAACTCCTCAATATTACTACCTGAACCAGCCTCGGTCCCCTGTTCACAATTGAAAGAATTGACTGTCCTGTAAAGAGAATGAGATGAGAGAAACACAGAACAGGAAAAACTACCACTTCATGCTGGATAACTGTCTTTGTAAAGTTCTTGGCTCAGGTGTTGTTAACTGCAATTGGGGTCTCCCAAAACAGATTCACGAGTATAATTGGAACCTTCTCTGAGTCTTGACTCCTCTGCAGTGGATGGAATGGGTACCGGTGTCTCTCTGCTACCCCCAAGGACGTGATGCTGGTCGTCAACACTTGGTACCTGTCTGTCAAACAACCTGAACATAGGAAATTACAGTTCCACAACTTACTCTCCCAGTCCAATGTCATAACAGTTAGTGTAACACCTCAGGAGAGTGTTTTGAACGTTCTCTGTTGCTGTCCCATGCTTTACTTTTCCTTTCAAAGTCTAGAACAGCCTCTCCGTTACAAACTCATCACAAAAAAAAGTCAAACACATTTCAAAAGACAACAGGTTAAGAGGCAGTTTAGGAGTGATTTTGATAGTGGGGAGGACTAGTGGCTAAAGCTACCAGCCACGCCAATCAAGTTTCAACCCTCGTTCTATTCATTTCATTCTAGCTAGTACCATTACTTTATTTACCCACTGGTTTGTGGCTAATCAAAAGTATGTAACTCACTATCACTGCTCATACATTATACAGTTATTACCAATAACATGAATACCCCTATCACCTTTCATAAGTCTAGGGACACCACATTTACTAACAAAAACTCTGAGTATGATACAGCAATGTATTAGAAACATTTCAATACACCTTTACCCAGATATATTTCATTGGTACACTAATACATATTTGAGGATCCTGCAAGGTGGTAATTGGATGACGTGGATTTGTTTTACCTGTAGAAAGTCCATCTGTAGGAAGGGTATGTGATGGCTCTATTGGTATCATCTTCCTGACACTCTCTCAATCAAGACAGGACATTGCCTTCCTACTAGCTTGAGAAGAAACGTCTGGTGCACGGCCATATACTGTTACCAGCTAGCACGTACCTTCTGTACCTAGCTGAGCCAGACCATGTGCTGCCTCCACTAGGTCTGGAAGATACACTCTGGGAGCTACTGGTCTACCTTGTCCATCTCTCCAGGGTCCAAAAGACTCCTGACCACCTCCCTTCACCTTCCAGACTGTTTATTCTTCAGGTAACACAAATCTCATATATTAACTCATTTGTGTGTGCATGTGTGTGTAAACAAGTTTAACACAATACAACGAAAAACAAAACAAAACATAGATTTGTCAGCTGTCACATAAAACCCTGGTGTCTATTTGACAGCCATGTCCGCCCTGGTGTGACAGTCATGTACAGTCATGTGTAATTGTGCACTTTTCTAACAGCTACTTCAGTTAGTAACTGTGTCACTGTCACAAGTCCTCCATGTAATGTCCTACTCATGTACTGCCATTGCTATAAAAAGTTCTTCAGTCGCCTCAACATCGCCCCCTAGACTAGAAAAATTCTGAAGACCAATGTATATCAATTGATGTTTCCTCTGACAACTCACATGCCATTTTCATTCGCACACGTTCAACTACTTGGCTAAGTGAGAAGGGCAAAGGGGTCTATCTCTATAACACTTTCTTCAAATATAACAGTATCCAGTACATGCCTGTCTAACAGTGAAAAAATATAAAACATTATGTCAGGTCTTGTGGCACAAATCCTACTCCAGTGTTCTACACAGAGATGCATATCTGTATGTCTACTTAATTTACCTTCAACTAGTCTCCTGTCCCCACTCTTTGTGCATATATATATATATATATATATATATATATATATATATATATATATATATATATATATATATATATATATATATGGGCACACTTTGCACAGGAGACAAAAAAGGCATATATGTAATCTATAAAACATGAATCATATTTCCACAACAAAAACCTCTGCTTAAAATCAGCAGCTTCTGTACACATAAAAAACAAACCCATAACTGCTTCCGTGACTTATGTCGTTCTAGTTTGTGTATGTCTGACTGTCTGATGTCACAGATGTCTTAGCTCCATAAATGAGATCATGTGTATGTGTTTTCGTATCTTGTTTACAAGAAAAGAGTGAGATACTGACAAGGGATGTAAATACTGTGAAATAGGAAAGCAAAGAAATACTAAGAACAAAAGGATTTGAAAACAAACAGAAAAGCAGAAAAGAAGATTTTACAGCAAATATGACAGCTGGATTGGACATTATGGGAAAATGGCTTCTACTTATTCCACTAATCCCCTTAGCTATTCACTAAACTATGACCCCTTCCCATTCTTCTCAAGTTTAACTGGGGGTTACGTGTCACCCATCCAATCCATTGTTGTCCATCGTTAGCTCTTATGGAACTCGGTATCACCATAACTATATACCTTTGCGACAGACTTCCTGACTTATAATAGGGAGTGCAAAATTTACTCTTAGTCACTCATACTTTGTATCTCACATGTGTTTCTACCTGAAATATGTAAAAGCAACACTTAGAGCAAAGTATGTACATACTTCATATTGAATAATGACTCTTAGCCAAATAAATTATCATGAGCCACTGCAACCTAAAACAATGAGTGTTGCAATGACCCATTGTTAATTTGTCTTTCAAGAGAGATTTTTGTACTTCTCTATCCAACCCCTTAATCACTAAGCATATATTTCTTTTGTTGGTCCTTATCTATGAAAAGAGAAGAACAAGATCGTTATTTTCAAACATCAAAGAAAACAAAAATTTTCACTCCTTACCATCAGCCAGCGATCAGGAAAGTAAATGCAAGACAACATAAAACAACAAGCAATAACACGAAAATATACCTCTAAGTCAATTTCTTTCTAAACCTGCACACTGATACTTACCGCTGATTAGCATTTGCATTACCTGGTCCTAATCTCACAGCTTTCGCTCTAATATTTTCTTTACAATCTTTCCTCAAGTATCTCTTCTTAAGGCAGTTAATACACTTCAAAGATTTCTGTTTCTTTTATCCCTTATAGTGGGATTTATAAATCAACATCATCATTTATTTATATAGCACCACTAATTCTGCAGCACTGTGCAGAGAACTCACTCACATCAGTCCCTGCCCCATTGGGTCTTACAGTCTAAATTCCCTAACACACACACACGCGCACGCAGACAGACTAGGGTCAATTTTTTAGCAGCCAATTAACCTACCAGTATGTTTTTGGAGTGTGGGAGGAAACCCATGCAAACACACAAACTCTTCACAGATAAAGCCATGGCATGGTCAGGAATTGAACTCATGACCCCAGTGCTGTTAAGCAGAAGTGCCAACAACTACGCCACTGTGCTGCCCATATAAATCTGAGGTTGAATGTAATCTTTTTTAAAACCTGGATACTCACCATCATTAGCCTATCACTCTGCGCCTTTTCTCTTTTACATATGTTTTTATCATGTTCCACAGCAGACTCTCTAATTTCATTTACTGTGAGACCTCTCCAATAAGGCAACGAGGTTTGTATCTTGGTCTATAGATCCTTCCTGAGACCATCCATTAGTACTGCTACAGCTACTTCCCTGTGTTCCACATTTTCCTTTATATCTGGTATCCCTGTGTACTTAGTCATAGTTGCCAGAGCCCTAGCAAAATAGTCAGCTGCAATCTCACTACCTTTTTGTTTGATAGTGAAAATTTTTCTCCAGTCCACTATCACTGGAAAATATATGTCCAACTGTGAAATTATACGTCTAATATTTTCCTGATTATCATCCTCGGTTAAGGATTTATCCTCCTCCGACATACAATCCTTAATGAACTTTTGTATATCAGTATCGAGAGGAAGACAGGCCCTAAACACCACTCGCCAATCTTTATTAGTAGGCTCATGTGCTTTACCTAAATGTCTAATAAATTTATGACACTTGGCCAAATCTTTTCTAGGTTCAGGGAAATCAGACATAATTGAAAACAGTTCCGTCCTAGTCTATGGAAAAAGCATTGCTACATGTTTTATTGGAACTACACCATCTTTGTCCGCCCTCCCATTGGGAACTGCTGTTGTGCGGACAGGATGTAAACCTACCAAATCACTACATTCTGGACTACATGCTGGAATTACTGTTGCATTAAAATGAATGTCCCCTTTCTATTAATTTCTATATTATTCTCACCAATTTCAGCTGCTGCCTCTGCTGGTGGAACCGTTCCGTTTCCTTGTTCGTGTGATGCTTCTTGCATGTTACTGGCATGGACAATGGCTGAAATGATAGTGGGTACATTTTCTTCTTTCTAAACATTACTCTTATCATAACTAAATACATCATATAAATTACTCATTACATATTTAACATTTTTGGTATCGGCTGCACTTACCAAGCCAACCGCATTTTGCAGCGGGGGCAGTTCTCCACGCTTTGCAATGCTCACTTTCATTGTGTGCACGGTTTGCGCCACGCCTACTTCCGCTGAGCACGCGCTCCCTTCCCCTTGCCACAATTTTAGACAGTCATCATGTTCAATTCTCATTTTTATTTGATTTAATCAACCGCACTTTATCTCTAACATTATTTAACACCTCTGACTGAAAACTACCGATGTTTGGGAAAGGTCTCACACACTCCCGGGTCATCTTGACCCATTTGTCACAGTACGCCATTGCGTATGCACCATATTTATTATGCATAATATACCTTTCCGCAACAACCGGCCATTGCTTAGGCAGCACACAATTGGCCATCTCTTATTGGCCGTGGACGATTTCAACAGGTACGATCCCTCAACTCCACGTCACTGAGTACCACTGAACAATAACACGCGTTTGTCAACGTACTCAAATGGAGAAACAACCTAACACAACTGGGATCAGACAAGTACCAACTTCGCAATACCCTGCCTTTCCTAGTTTGAGCACTTTATAACTGTTAGCACCCAATATTTATTATGAATATCAGTGGTTGCAGCTTATTTCCTCCCACATCTCCCAAGTCACAATCACAGCTGCACAATCAACCATGCGGTCCGATCGCACCGCTTACAGATACTAACCATCAGTAAGCTTTGTGATTACTATTGGGAATGCTGCGAAAACCTGTTATTTTTGCTTTGAGTATACCTGCCATGTATACTCTGACTCACGCAAAGGTTTCTTTATATCCTGTTCTCCTTTCAAACAGAACCTTTGTTTTCAGGTCATCTTTTTACTGTGTTTTGTCACACACCTGAACAACACCCCTGTATCATTTCAACAGTAAATCCACTCTTGTCTGACTCTTTTCAACAGTACATACATTCTTCTCTTATCTGTATCTGTTCAACAGTAAATAAACTCTTGTCTTTATGCATATCATTCACATACACCTTTTGTTTTCTGCGCAGAAAATCAATTTCCCAAACAATAGTAATATCTTTTCAGAGGCTTTAGCAAGTCATTATACTATACATATAACAAACTATCAAAACGACTGTTTAAACACGTGGCAACAACACCGGAAGTGCACATACACAATGCAGGAGTACATATACGCTATGCAATGCAATACATTTAAAACGCAAAGCGACAATACAAAGAAACAGTTTTCTTTCTTGTCCCTAGATTCAAGTTAGCGCTGCTTAGACTATGCAAAAACGGAAATTCGGTTTCACAATGCAGAATGATGAACAGGTTTTAAACACATTGCGTTCTCACCCGTATATGACGCGTCAATCCACCCTTTGTTGAGAATCCAAAATCCGTAGGCCTTGCATATCGTCCGGTAGCGTCACCTCCACCAAGAGCCCCCAAAATATTAAAGTATTTTCATTGTTTTTCAAGAAGCATTGTCTAAGCGATTTGTGGGGTTCTGAATACAAGCAATTTATTTAGCAAAAGCAAAAGTTTAGCAGTTCAATAAATATGTAAAGTACAGTACAGCCGATATATTATACAGACATTCATACGCCATGCCCGCTGCGCTCCGCTGGCACCAGCTACAGTACTTCAGTCCAATAAAGAAATAGAAGTTGCTCAAATCAATTTATAGGCTATAGCAGGTGCGTGAAAGGGTGGGATTATCCTAAAAGGAACAAACACACAGAGATCTCCCAGCACACTGCTATAGCCAGCAACAGATCTGCTATTTCTACTGTAGATAACAATGCAAAAGTCTCAGTTGCACACATTTGCAAATGTATGTTAAAGCCACCCGCCTCTCCATGGCGCTTTTGCTAATAGGGTGGTCCTAACTTTAAACAATGAGAGTCCCATTGTCAGGATTTTCCAGGTATGACCATGGAGAGAGCGTAAGTGGTTAAAGTGGCTTTATTAAGAACACAAATAACAATCCACCACGGATTGTGGCACAGATATACCGAAATGGAAAGACAGAACTTGGTAATGCAGACTGGAGATGACAACTTGGTAATGCAGACTGGAGATGACAACTTGGTAATGCAGACTGGAAATGACAACTTGGTAATGCAGACTGGAAATGACAACTTGGTAATGCAGACTGGAAATGACAACTTGGTAATGCAGACTGGAAATGACAACTTGGTAATGCAGACTGGAAATGACAACTTGGTAATGCAGACTGGAACAAAGCACATGGAAATGCTCACAGGAGTGACCTGATGATCTGGCCCAGACTGTTTGAAGCAGGCAGGTTTAAATAGGCCTCATGCAGCTGAAACCACTCCCAGTGATCAAGGAGAATAATCAAAGTAGCACAGTGGCCCCTTTGGTGGGCAGTGGTACTACAAGTAGAAAGCATAACAAATCCAATAGAGTCACTGCAGACAGCAGCTGCAGAGTGCAAGTCGTGACACCCATATATTTGGGCCATACATATGTGTTTTTAAATTGAGAGCCAACTTACCAAAGAGGTACCCCAGAAGCTTCCAAATAGCAATCCAATGTCAGCGCTCCCCCTCAGCTACTGACACCAACATGCCGCTACAGTACTTCAGTCCAGAAGACTGTGGTCAGAGATGACTGTTTAAGCTGGTCCCAGGGAGCTGTATATATATACACTCAGTGATACAGAAAAAACAATACAGATGATGTGGCTTGCTTCTATAGGTCCAGGCTTCAGGAGGGTCAAGTGTAATGCAGGTCATAGGCCAGTTCAAACAACCCCCTCCAAGGGTGGGGGTCAACAGTCCAAGGGTGGGGGGTCTGCTCTCCAGATGATGACTCTGATTTTCCCGCCCAGAATCCAGTTTAAACTAGTCTATTAACACTACAGAGACAATATCATTCTAATCATTTATTCCCTACAATCTATAACTACCATACGCAATGTGCGTTCTGTTTAGCGATTGCACCGGATGTCTGCGAATAAATTGGGGATTAATCAACAGAGTTCCATTTATATATTACTCTTGTCTTCAAAGTGAAGATCTTGTATACAGCATACAATATGAAAGAGACAGGTAAAGACGAGTAATAAGGTAGTGGAGAAATTGAAGAAAAAATGATCATACACACCAAATTACATATGAACATTGCAACTATGAAAGATAGAAAAAAACCTGTGAAAATCTCACCAGGATGGCCGAGTGGTTAAGGTGTTGGACTTAAGATCCAATGGATTTATATCCGTGTGGGTTCAAACCTCACTTCTGGTATGAATTTTAATTTCATCTTCCTAAAAAATTCAAGGAAAAATTTGGACATTAAAAGAATATGAAATATTCTTTGTTGAGTAGGTATGTTATTGAGCTTTATAAACTCTAATTTCAATGACAATATTGCTTTCTGATAAAAAATATGATGAATATTAGCAACTATTTTCAAATGAGAGTGATTACTTTTTTGAAGTTGCTGAAGATCACTATTGTATTAAACATGATACTTTATGCTGTCCAGGCAGATATTTTATAATATGATCTAATCCTTGAATGAAGGATTAAGATAAAAAGCAAGAGCAACCTTGATACCTGTGCACTCTCAAAAAATGGTGCATACCAAATAATAAATAAATGTAAAAAATGAGTGCATAGTTTTCTATGCTGTCCATCCCTTTAAAAGAATCAACAGAGTTCCATTTATATATTACTCTTGTCTTCAAAGTGAAGATCTTGTATACAGCATACAATATGAAAGAGACAGGTAAAGACGAGTAATAAGGTAGTGGAGAAATTCAAGAAAAAACGATTATACACACCAAATTACATATGAACATTGCAACTATGATAGATAGAAAAAAACCTGTGAAAATATCACCAGGATGGCTGAGTGGTTAAGGCGTTGGACTTAAGATCCAATGGATTTATATGCGCGTGGGTTTGAACCCCACTTCTGGTATGAATTTTAATTTCATCTTCCTAAAAGATTCAAGGAAAAACATGACAATTAAAAGAATTTTAAAGATTCTTTGTTGAGTAGGTATGTTATTGAACTTTATAAACTCTAATTTCAATGACAATATTGCTTTCTGATAAGAAATATGATGAATATTAGCAACTATTTCCAAATGAGAGTGATTATTTTTTTGAAGTTGCTGAAGATCCCTATTGTATTAAACGTGATACTTTATGCTGTCCAGGCAGATATTTTATAATATGATCTCATCCTTGAATGAAGGATTATGATAAAAAGCAAGAGCAACCTTGATACCTGTGCACTCTCAAAAAATGGTGCATACCAAATAATAAATAAATGTAAAAAATGAGTGCATAGTTTTCTATGCTGTCCATCCCTTTAAAAGAATCAACAGAGTTCCATTTATATATTACTCTTGTCTTGAAAGTGAAGATCTTGTATACAGCATACAATATGAAAGAGACAGGTAAAGACGAGTAATAAGGTAGTGGAGAAATTCAAGAAAAAACGATTATACACACCAAATTACATATGAACATTGCAACTATGATAGATAGAAAAAAACCTGTGAAAATCTCACCAGGATGGCTGAGTGGTTAAGGCGTTGGACTTAAGATCCAATGGATTTATATGCGCGTGGATTTGAACCCCACTTCTGGTATGAATTTTAATTTCATCTTCCTAAAAGATTCAAGGAAAAATATGACAATTAAAAGAATTTTAAAGATTCTTTGTTGAGTAGGTATGTTATTGAACTTTATAAACTCTAATTTCAATGACAATATTGCTTTCTGATAAGAAATATGATGAATATTAGCAACTATTTCCAAATGAGAGTGATTATTTTTTTGAAGTTGCTGAAGATCACTATTGTATTAAACGTGATACTTTATGCTGTCCAGGCAGATATTTTATAATATGATCTAATCCTTGAATGAAGGATTATGATAAAAAGCAAGAGCAACCTTGATACCTGTGCACTCACAAAAAATGGTGCATACCAAATAATAAATAAATGTAAAAAATGAGTGCATAGTTTTCTATGCTGTCCATCCCTTTAAAAGAATCAACAGAGTTCCATTTATATATTACTCTTGTCTTCAAAGTGAAGATCTTGTATACAGCATACAATATGAAAGAGACAGGTAAAGACGAGCAATAAGGTAGTGGAGAAATTGAAGAAAAAACGATCATACACACCAAATTACATATGAACATTGCAACTATGATAGATAGAAAAAAGCCTGTGAAAATCATACCAGGATGGCCGAGTGGTTAAGGCGTTGGACTTAAGATCCAATGGATTTAAATCCGCGTGGGTTCAAACCCCACTTCTGGTATGAATTTTAAATTCATCTTCCTAAAAGATAAAAGAAAAAATTTGGACATTAAAAGAATTTTAAAAATTTTTTGTTGAGTAGGTATGTTATTGAGATTTATAAACTCTAATTTCAACGACAATATTGCTTTCTGATAAGAAATATGATGAATTATAGCAACTATTTCCAAATGAGAGTGATTATTTTTTTTGAAGTACTGAAGATCACTATTGTATTAAGCGTGATACTTTATGCTGTCCAGGCAGATATTTTTTAATATGATCTAATCCTTGAATGAAGGATTATGATAAAAAGCAAGAGCAACCTTGATACCTGTGCACTCTCAAAAAATGGTGCATACCAAATAATAAATACATGTAAAAAATGAGTGCATAGTTTTCTATGCTGTCCATCCCTTTAAAAGAATCAACAGAGTTCCATTTATATATTACTCTTGTCTTCAAAGTGAAGATCTTGTATACAGCATACAATATGAAAGAGACAGGTAAAGACGAGTAATAAGGTAGTGGAGAAATTGAAGAAAAAACGATCATACAAACCTAATTACATATGAACATTGCAACTATGATAGATAGAAAAAAAAAAGTGAAAAGCTCACCAGGATGGTCGAGTGGTTAAGGCGTTGGACTTAAGATCCAATGGATTTATATCCGCGTGGGTTCGAACCCCACTTGTGGTATGAATTTTAATTTCATCTTCCTAAAAGATTCAAGGAAAAATTTGGACATTAAAAGAATTTTAAAGATTCTTTGTTGAGTAGGTATGTTATTGAGCAATATAAACTCTAATTTCAACGACAATATTGCTTTCTGATAAGAAATATGATGAATATTAGCAACTATTTCCAAATGAGAGTGATTATTTTTTTTTGAAGTTGCTAAAGATCCCTATTGTATTAAACGTGATACTTTATGCTGTCCAGGCAGATATTTTATAATATGATCTAATCCTTGAATGAAGGATTATGATAAAAAGCAAGAGCAACCTTGATACCTGTGCACTCTCAAAAAATGGTGCATACCAAATAATAAATAAATGTAAAAAATGAGTGCATAGTTTTCTATGCTGTCCATCCCTTTAAAAGAATCAACAGAGTTCCATTTATATATTACTCTTGTCTTCAAAGTGAAGATCTTGTATACAGCATACAATATGAAAGAGACAGGTAAAGACGAGTAATAAGGTAGTGGAGAAATTCAAGAAAAAACGATTATACACACCAAATTACATATGAACATTGCAACTATGATAGATAGAAAAAAACCTGTGAAAATCTCACCAGGATGGCCGAGTGGTTAAGGCGTTGGACTTAAGATCCAATGGATTTATATGCGCGTGGATTTGAACCCCACTTCTGGTATGAATTTTAATTTCATCTTCCTAAAAGATTCAAGGAAAAATATGACAATTAAAAGAATTTTAAAGATTCTTTGTTGAGTAGGTATGTTATTGAACTTTATAAACTCTAATTTCAATGACAATATTGCTTTCTGATAAGAAATATGATGAATATTAGCAACTATTTCCAAATGAGAGTGATTATTTTTTTGAAGTTGCTGAAGATCACTATTGTATTAAACGTGATACTTTATGCTGTCCAGGCAGATATTTTATAATATGATCTAATCCTTGAATGAAGGATTATGATAAAAAGCAAGAGCAACCTTGATACCTGTGCACTCACAAAAAATGGTGCATACCAAATAATAAATAAATGTAAAAAATGAGTGCATAGTTTTCTATGCTGTCCATCCCTTTAAAAGAATCAACAGAGTTCCATTTATATATTACTCTTGTCTTCAAAGTGAAGATCTTGTATACAGCATACAATATGAAAGAGACAGGTAAAGACGAGCAATAAGGTAGTGGAGAAATTGAAGAAAAAACGATCATACACACCAAATTACATATGAACATTGCAACTATGATAGATAGAAAAAAGCCTGTGAAAATCATACCAGGATGGCCGAGTGGTTAAGGCGTTGGACTTAAGATCCAATGGATTTAAATCCGCGTGGGTTCAAACCCCACTTCTGGTATGAATTTTAAATTCATCTTCCTAAAAGATAAAAGAAAAAATTTGGACATTAAAAGAATTTTAAAGATTTTTTGTTGAGTAGGTATGTTATTGAGATTTATAAACTCTAATTTCAACGACAATATTGCTTTCTGATAAGAAATATGATGAATTATAGCAACTATTTCCAAATGAGAGTGATTATTTTTTTTGAAGTACTGAAGATCACTATTGTATTAAGCGTGATACTTTATGCTGTCCAGGCAGATATTTTTTAATATGATCTAATCCTTGAATGAAGGATTATGATAAAAAGCAAGAGCAACCTTGATACCTGTGCACTCTCAAAAAATGGTGCATACCAAATAATAAATACATGTAAAAAATGAGTGCATAGTTTTCTATGCTGTCCATCCCTTTAAAAGAATCAACAGAGTTCCATTTATATATTACTCTTGTCTTCAAAGTGAAGATCTTGTATACAGCATACAATATGAAAGAGACAGGTAAAGACGAGAAAAAAGGTAGTGGAGAAATTGAAGAAAAAACGATCATACACGCCAAATTACATATGAACATTGCAACTATGATAGATAGAAAAAAATCTGTGAAAATCTCACCAGGATGGCCGAGTGGTTAAGGCGTTGGACTTAAAATCCAATGGATTTATATCCGCGTGGGTTCGAACTCCACTTCTGTTATGAATTTTAATTTCATCTTCCTAAAAGATTCAAGGAAAAATTTGGACATTAAAAGAATTTTAAAGATTCTTTGTTGAGTATGTATGTTATTGAGCTTTAGAAACTCTAATTTCAACGACAATATTGCTTTCTGATAAGAAATATGATGAATATTAGCAACTATTTCCAAATGAGAGTGATTATTTTTTTTGAAGTTGCTAAAGATCCCTATTGTATTAAACGTGATACTTTATGCTGTCCAGGCAGATATTTTATAATATGATCTAATCCTTGAATGAAGGATTATGATAAAAAGCAAGAGCAACCTTGATACCTGTGCACTCACAAAAAATGGTGCATACCAAATAATAAATAAATGTAAAAAATGAGTGCATAGTTTTCTATGCTGTCCATCCCTTTAAAAGAATCAACAGAGTTCCATTTATATATTACTCTTGTCTTTAAAGTGAAGATCTTGTATACAGCATACAATATGAAAGAGACAGGTAAAGACGAGTAATAAGGTAGTGGAGAAATTGAAGAAAAAACGATCATACAAACCTAATTACATATGAACATTGCAACTATGATAGATAGAAAAAAACCTGTGAAAATCTCACCAGGATGGCCGAGTGGTTAAGGCGTTGGACTTAAGATCCAATGGATTTATATCCGCGTGGGTTCGAACCCCACTTCTGGTATGAATTTTAATTTCATCTTCCTAAAAGATTCAAGGAAAAATTTGGACATTAAAAGAATTTTAAAGATTCTTTGTTGAGTAGGTATGTTATTGAGCAATATAAACTCTAATTTCAACGACAATATTGCTTTCTGATAAGAAATATGATGAATATTAGCAACTTTTTCCAAAGGAGAGTGATTATTTTTTTGAAGTTGCTGAAGATCACTATTGTATTAAACGTGATACTTTATGCTGTCCAGGCAGATATTTTATAATATGATCTAATCCTTGAATGAAGGATTATGATAAAAAGCAAGAGTAACCTTGATACCTGTGCACTCTCAAAAAATGGTGCATACCAAATAATAAATAAATGTAAAAAATGAGTGCATAGTTTTCTATGCTGTCCATCCCTTTAAAAGAATCAACAGAGTTCCATTTATATATTACTCTTGTCTTCAAAGTGAAGATCTTGTATACAGCATACAATATGAAAGAGACAGGTAAAGACGAGTAATAAGGTAGTGGAGAAATTGAAGAAAAAACGATCATACAAACCTAATTACATATGAACATTGCAACTATGATAGATAGAAAAAAAAATGTGAAAATCTCACCAGGATGGCCGAGTGGTTAAGGCGTTGGACTTAAGATCCAATGGATTTATATCCGCGTGGGTTCGAACCCCACTTCTGGTATGAATTTTAATTTCATCTTCCTAAATGATTCAAGGAAAAATTTGGACATTAAAAGAATTTTAAAGATTCTTTGTTGAGTAGGTATGTTATTGAGCAATATAAACTCTAATTTCAACGACAATATTGCTTTCTGATAAGAAATATGATGAATATTAGCAACTTTTTCCAAAGGAGAGTTATTATTTTTTTGAAGTTGCTGAAGATCACTATTGTATTAAACATACTTTATGCTGTCCAGGCAGATATTTTATACTATGATCTAATCCTTGAATGAAGGATTATGATAAAAAGCAAGAGCAACCTTGATACCTGTGCACTCTCAAAAAATGGTGCATACCAAATAATAAATAAATGTAAAAAATGAGTGCATAGTTTTCTATGCTGTCCATCCCTTTAAAAGAATCAACAGAGTTCCATTTATATATTACTCTTGTCTTCAAAGTGAAGATCTTGTATACAGCATACAATATGAAAGAGACAGGTAAAGACGAGTAATAAGGTAGTGGAGAAATTGAAGAAAAAACGATCATACACACCAAATTACATATGAACATTGCAACTATGATAGATAGAAAAAAACCTGTGAAAATCTTACCAGGATGGCCGAGTGGTTAAGGCGTTGGACTTAAGATCCAATGGATTTATATCCGTGTGAGTTTAAACCCCACTTCTGGTATGAATTTTAATTTCATCTTCCTAAAAGATTCAAGGAAAAATTTGGACATTAAAAGAATTTTAAAGATTCTTTGTTGAGTAGGTATGTTATTGAGCAATATAAACTCTAATTTCAACGACAATATTGCTTTCTGATAAGAAATATGATGAATATTAGCAACTTTTTCCAAAGGAGAGTGATTATTTTTTTGAAGTTGCTGAAGATCACTATTGTATTAAACGTGATACTTTATGCTGTCCAAGCAGATATTTTATAATATGATCTAATCCTTGAATGAAGGATTATGATAAAAAGCAAGAGTAACCTTGATACCTGTGCACTCTCAAAAAATGGTGCATACCAAATAATAAATAAATGTAAAAAATGAGTGCATAGTTTTCTATGCTGTCCATCCCTTTAAAAGAATCAACAGAGTTCCATTTATATATTACTCTTGTCTTCAAAGTGAAGATCTTGTATACAGCATACAATATGAAAGAGACAGGTAAAGACGAGTAATAAGGTAGTGGAGAAATTGAAGAAAAAACGATCATACAAACCTAATTACATATGAACATTGCAACTATGATAGATAGAAAAAAAAATGTGAAAATCTCACCAGGATGGCCGAGTGGTTAAGGCGTTGGACTTAAGATCCAATGGATTTATATCCGCGTGGGTTCGAACCCCACTTCTGGTATGAATTTTAATTTCATCTTCCTAAATGATTCAAGGAAAAATTTGGACATTAAAAGAATTTTAAAGATTCTTTGTTGAGTAGGTATGTTATTGAGCAATATAAACTCTAATTTCAACGACAATATTGCTTTCTGATAAGAAATATGATGAATATTAGCAACTTTTTCCAAAGGAGAGTTATTATTTTTTTGAAGTTGCTGAAGATCACTATTGTATTAAACATACTTTATGCTGTCCAGGCAGATATTTTATACTATGATCTAATCCTTGAATGAAGGATTATTATAAAAAGCAAGAGCAACCTTGATACCTGTGCACTCTCAAAAAATGGTGCATACCAAATAATAAATAAATGTAAAAAATGAGTGCATAGTTTTCTATGCTGTCCATCCCTTTAAAAGAATCAACAGAGTTCCATTTATATATTACTCTTGTCTTCAAAGTGAAGATCGTGTATACAGCATACAATATGAAAGAGACAGGTAAAGACGAGTAATAAGGTAGTGGAGAAATTGAAGAAAAAACGATCATACACACCAAATTACATATGAACATTGCAACTATGATAGATAGAAAAAAACCTGTGAAAATCTTACCAGGATGGCCGAGTGGTTAAGGCGTTGGACTTAAGATCCAATGGATTTATATCCGTGTGAGTTCAAACCCCACTTCTGGTATGAATTTTAATTTCATCTTCCTAAAAGATTCAAGGAAAAATTTGGACATTAAAAGAATTTTAAAGATTCTTTGTTGAGTAGGTATGTTATTGAGCAATATAAACTCTAATTTCAACGACAATATTGCTTTCTGATAAGAAATATGATGAATATTAGCAACTTTTTCCAAAGGAGAGTGATTATTTTTTTGAAGTTGCTGAAGATCACTATTGTATTAAAAGTGATACTTTATGCTGTCCAAGCAGATATTTTATAATATGATCTAATCCTTGAATGAAGGATTATGATAAAAAGCAAGAGCAACCTTGATACCTGTGCACTCTCAAAAAATGGTGCATACCAAATAATAAATAAATGTAAAAAATGAGTGCATAGTTTTCTATGCTGTCCATCCCTTTAAAAGAATCAACAGAGTTCCATTTATATATTACTCTTGTCTTCAAAGTGAAGATCTTGTATACAGCATACAATATGAAAGAGACAGGAAAAGACGAGTAATAAGGTAGTGGAGAAATTGAAGAAAAAACGATCATACACACCTAATTACATATGAACATTGCAACTATGATAGATAGAAAAAAAAATGTGAAAATTTCACCAGGATGGCCGAGTGGTTAAGACGTTGGACTTAAGATCCAATGGATTTATATCCGCGTGGGTTTGAACCCCACTTCTGGTATGAATTTTAATTTCATCTTCCTAAAAGATTCAAGGAAAAATTTGGACATTAAAAGAATTTTAAAGATTCTTTGTTGAGTAGGTATGTTATTGAGCCATATAAACTCTAATTTCAACGACAATATTGCTTTCTGATAAGAAATATGATGAATATTAGCGACTTTTTCCAAAGGAGAGTGATTATTTTTTTGAAGTTGCTGAAGATCCCTATTGTATTAAACGTGATACTTTATGCTGTCCAGGCAGATATTTTATAATATGATCTAATCCTTGAATGAAGGATTATGATAAAAAGCAAGAGCAACCTTGATACCTGTGTACTCTCAAAAAATGGTGCATACCAAATAATAAATAAATGTAAAAAATGAGTGCATAGTTTTCTATGCTGTCCATCCCTTTAAAAGAATCAACAGAGTTCCATTTATATATTACTCTTGTCTTCAAAGTGAAGATCTTGTATACAGCATATAATATGAAAGAGACAGGTAAAGACGAGTAATAAGGTAGTGGAGAAATTGAAGAAAAAACGATCATATACACCAAATTACATATGAACATTGCAACTATGATAGATAGAAAAAAATCTGTGAAAATCTCACCAGGATGGCCGAGTGCTTAAGGTGTTGGACTTAAGATCCAATGGATTTATATCCGCGTGGGTTCGAACCCCACTTCTGGTATGAATTTTAATTTCATCTTCCTAAAAGATTCAAGGAAAAATTTGGACATTAAAAGAATTTTAAAGATTCTTTGTTGAGTAGGTATGTTATTGAGCTTTATAAACTCTAATTTCAATGACAATATTGCTTTCTGATAAAAAATATGATGAATATTAGCAACTATTTTCAAATGAGAGTGATTATTTTTTTGAAGTTGCTGAAGATCACTATTGTATTAAACGTGATACTTTATGCTGTCCAGGCAGATATTTTATAATATGATCTAATCCTTGAATGAAGGATTATGATAAAAAGCAAGAGCAACCTTGATACCTGTGCACTCTCAAAAAATGGTGCATACCAAATAATAAATAAATGTAAAAAATGAGTGCATAGTTTTCTATGCTGTCCATCCATTTTAAAAGAATAAACAGAGTTCCATTTATATATTACTCTTGTCTTCAAAGTGAAGATCTTGTATACAGCATATAATATGAAAGAGACAGGTAAAGACGAGTAATAAGGTAGTGGAGAAATTAAAGAAAAAACGATTATACACGCCAAATTACATATGAACATTGCAACTATGATAGATAGAAAAAAATCTGTGAAAATCTCACCAGGATGGCCGAGTGGTTAAGGCGTTGGACTTAAAATCCAATGGATTTATATCCGCGTGGGTTCGAACTCCACTTCTGTTATGAATTTTAATTTCATCTTCCTAAAAGATTCAAGGAAAAATTTGGACATTAAAAGAATTTTAAAGATTCTTTGTTGAGTAGGTATGTTATTGAGCTTTAGAAACTCTAATTTCAAAGACAATATTGCTTTCTGATAAGAAATATGATGAATATTAGCAACTATTTCCAAATGAGAGTGATTATTTTTTTTGAAGTTGCTAAAGATCCCTATTGTATTAAACGTGATACTTTATGCTGTCCAGGCAGATATTTTATAATATGATCTAATCCTTGAATGAAGGATTATGATAAAAAGCAAGAGCAACCTTGATACCTGTGCACTCACAAAAAATGGTGCATACCAAATAATAAATAAATGTAAAAAATGAGTGCATAGTTTTCTATGCTGTCCATCCCTTTAAAAGAATCAACAGAGTTCCATTTATATATTACTCTTGTCTTTAAAGTGAAGATCTTATATACAGCATACAATATGAAAGAGACAGGTAAAGACGAGTAATAAGGTAGTGGAGAAATTGAAGAAAAAACGATCATAGAAACCTAATTACATATGAACATTGCAACTATGATAGATAGAAAAAAACCTGTGAAAATCTCACCAGGATGGCCGAGTGGTTAAGGCGTTGGACTTAAGATCCAATGGATTTATATCCACGTGGGTTTGAACCCCACTTCTGGTATGAATTTTAATTTCATCTTCCTAAAAGATTCAAGGAAAAATTTGGACATTAAAAGAATTTTAAAGATTCTTTGTTGAGTAGGTATGTTATTGAGCAATATAAACTCTAATTTCAACGACAATATTGCTTTCTGATAAGAAATATGATGAATATTAGCAACTTTTTCCAAAGGAGAGTGATTATTTTTTTGAAGTTGCTGAAGATCACTATTGTATTAAACGTGATACTTTATGCTGTCCAGGCAGATATTTTATAATATGATCTAATCCTTGAATGAAGGATTATGATAAAAAGCAAGAGCAACCTTGATACCTGTGCACTCTCAAAAAATGGTGCATACCAAATAATAAATAAATGTAAAAAATGAGTGCATAGTTTTCTATGCTGTCCATCCCTTTAAAAGAATCAACAGAGTTCCATTTATATATTACTCTTGTCTTCAAAGTGAAGATCTTGTATACAGCATACAATATGAAAGAGACAGGTAAAGACGAGTAATAAGGTAGTGGAGAAATTGAAGAAAAAACGATCATACACACCAAATTACATATGAACATTGCAACTATGATAGATAGAAAAAAACCTGTGAAAATCTTACCAGGATGGCCGAGTGGTTAAGGCGTTCGACTTAAGATCCAATGGATTTATATCCGTGTGAGTTCAAACCCCACTTCTGGTATGAATTTTAATTTCATCTTCCTAAAAGATTCAAGGAAAAATTTGGACATTAAAAGAATTTTAAAGATTCTTTGTTGAGTAGGTATGTTATTGAGCAATATAAACTCTAATTTCAACGACAATATTGCTTTCTGATAAGAAATATGATGAATATTAGCAACTTTTTCCAAAGGAGAGTGATTATTTTTTTGAAGTTGCTGAAGATCACTATTGTATTAAACGTGATACTTTATGCTGTCCAAGCAGATATTTTATAATATGATCTAATCCTTGAATGAAGGATTATGATAAAAAGCAAGAGCAACCTTGATACCTGTGCACTCTCAAAAAATGGTGCATACCAAATAATAAATAAATGTAAAAAATGAGTGCATAGTTTTCTATGCTGTCCATCCCTTTAAAAGAATCAACAGAGTTCCATTTATATATTACTCTTGTCTTCAAAGTGAAGATCTTGTATACAGCATACAATATGAAAGAGACAGGAAAAGACGAGTAATAAGGTAGTGGAGAAATTGAAGAAAAAACGATCATACACACCTAATTACATATGAACATTGCAACTATGATAGATAGAAAAAAAAATGTGAAAATCTCACCAGGATGGCCGAGTGGTTAAGACGTTGGACTTAAGATCCAATGGATTTATATCCGCGTGGGTTCGAACCCCACTTCTGGTATGAATTTTAATTCCATCTTCCTAAAAGATTCAAGGAAAAATTTGGACATTAAAAGAATTTTAAAGATTCTTTGTTGAGTAGGTATGTTATTGAGCAATATAAACTCTAATTTCAACGACAATATTGCTTTCTGATAAGAAATATGATGAATATTAGCAACTTTTTCCAAATGAGAGTGATTATTTTTTTTGAAGTTGCTAAAGATCCCTATTGTATTAAACGTGATACTTTATGCTGTCCAGGCAGATATTTTATAATATGATCTAATCCTTGAATGAAGGATTATGATAAAAAGCAAGAGCAACCTTGATACCTGTGCACTCTCAAAAAATGGTGCATACCAAATAATAAATAAATGTAAAAAATGAGTGCATAGTTTTCTATGCTGTCCATCCCTTTAAAAGAATCAACAGAGTTCCATTTATATATTACTCTTGTCTTCAAAGTGAAGATCTTGTATACAGCATACAATATGAAAGAGACAGGTAAAGACGAGTAATAAGATAGTGGAGAAATTGAAGAAAAAACGATCATACAAACCTAATTACATATGAACATTGCAAATATGATAGATAGAAAAAAATCTGTGAAAATCTCACCAGGATGGCCGAGTGGTTAAGGCGTTGGACTTAAGATCCAATGGATTTATATCCGCGTGGTTTCGAACCCCACTTCTGGTATGAATTTTAATTTCATCTTCCTAAAAGATTCAAGGAAAAATTTGGACATTAAAAGAATTTTAAAGATTCTTTGTTGAGTATGTATGTTATTGAGCTTTAGAAACTCTAATTTCAACGACAATATTGCTTTCTGATAAGAAATATGATGAATATTAGCAACTATTTCCAAATGAGAGTGATTATTTTTTTTGAAGTTGCTAAAGATCCCTATTGTATTAAACGTGATACTTTATGCTGTCCAGGCAGATATTTTATAATATGATCTAATCCTTGAATGAAGGATTATGATAAAAAGCAAGAGCAACCTTGATACCTGTGCACTCACAAAAAATGGTGCATACCAAATAATAAATAAATGTAAAAAATGAGTGCATAGTTTTCTATGCTGTCCATCCCTTTAAAAGAATCAACAGAGTTCCATTTATATATTACTCTTGTCTTTAAAGTGAAGATCTTATATACAGCATACAATATGAAAGAGACAGGTAAAGACGAGTAATAAGGTAGCTGAGAAATTGAAGAAAAAACGATCATAGAAACCTAATTACATATGAACATTGCAACTCTGATAGATAGAAAAAAACCTGTGAAAATCTCACCAGGATGGCCGAGTGGTTAAGGCGTTGGACTTAAGATCCAATGGATTTATATCTGCGTGGGTTCGAACCCCACTTCTGGTATGAATTTTAATTTCATCTTCCTAAAAGATTCAAGGAAAAATTTGGACATTAAAAGAATTTTAAAGATTCTTTGTTGAGTAGGTATGTTATTGAGCAATATAAACTCTAATTTCAACGACAATATTGCTTTCTGATAAGAAATATGATGAATATTAGCAACTTTTTCCAAAGGAGAGTGATTATTTTTTTGAAGTTGCTGAAGATCACTATTGTATTAAACGTGATACTTTATGCTGTCCAGGCAGATATTTTATAATATGATCTAATCCTTGAATGAAGGATTATGATAAAAAGCAAGAGTAACCTTGATACCTGTGCACTCTCAAAAAATGGTGCATACCAAATAATAAATAAATGTAAAAAATGAGTGCATAGTTTTCTATGCTGTCCATCCCTTTAAAAGAATCAACAGAGTTCCATTTATATATTACTCTTGTCTTCAAAGTGAAGATCTTGTATACAGCATACAATATGAAAGAGACAGGTAAAGACGAGTAATAAGGTAGTGGAGAAATTGAAGAAAAAACGATCATACACACCTAATTACATATGAACATTGCAACTATGATAGATAGAAAAAAAAATGTGAAAATCTCACCAGGATGGCCGAGTGGTTAAGACGTTGGACTTAAGATCCAATGGATTTATATCCGCGTGGGTTTGAACCCCACTTCTGGTATGAATTTTAATTTCATCTTCCTAAAAGATTCAAGGAAAAATTTGGACATTAAAAGAATTTTAAAGATTCTTTGTTGAGTAGGTATGTTATTGAGCCATATAAACTCTAATTTCAACGACAATATTGCTTTCTGATAAGAAATATGATGAATATTAGCAACTTTTTCCAAAGGAGAGTGATTATTTTTTTGAAGTTGCTGAAGATCACTATTGTATTAAATGTGATACTTTATGCTGTCCAGGCAGATATTTTATAATATGATCTAATCCTTGAATGAAGGATTATGATAAAAAGCAAGAGCAACCTTGATACCTGTGCACTCTCAAAAAATGGTGCATACCAAATAATAAATAAATGTAAAAAATGAGTGCATAGTTTTCTATGCTGTCCATCCCTTTAAAAGAATCAACAGAGTTCCATTTATATATTACTCTTGTCTTCAAAGTGAAGATCTTGTATACAGCATACAATATGAAAGAGACAGGAAAAGACGAGTAATAAGGTAGTGGAGAAATTGAAGAAAAAACGATCATACACACCTAATTACATATGAACATTGCAACTATGATAGATAGAAAAAAATTTGTGAAAATCTCACCAGGATGGCCGAGTGGTTAAGGTGTTGGACTTAAGATCCAATGGATTTATATCCGCGTGGGTTTGAACCCCACTTCTGGTATGAATTTTAATTTCATCTTCCTAAAAGATTCAAGGAAAAATTTGGACATTAAAAGAATTTTAAAGATTCTTTGTTGAGTAGGTATGTTATTGAGCTTTAGAAACTCTAATTTCAACGACAATATTGCTTTCTGATAAGAAATATGATGAATATTAGCAACTATTTCCAAATGAGAGTGATTATTTTTTTTGAAGTTGCTAAAGATCCCTATTGTATTAAACGTGATACTTTATGCTGTCCAGGCAGATATTTTATAATATGATCTAATCCTTGAATGAAGGATTATGATAAAAAGCAAGAGCAACCTTGATACCTGTGCACTCTCAAAAAATGGTGCATACCAAATAATAAATAAATGTAAAAAATGAGTGCATAGTTTTCTATGCTGTCCATCCCTTTAAAAGAATCAACAGAGTTCCATTTATATATTACTCTTGTCTTCAAAGTGAAGATCTTGTATACAGCATACAATATGAAAGAGACAGGTAAAGACGAGTAATAAGGTAGTGGAGAAATTGAAGAAAAAACGATCATACAAACCTAATTACATATGAACATTGCAACTATGATAGATAGAAAAAAATCTGTGAAAATCTCACCAGGATGGCCGAGTGGTTAAGGCATTGGACTTAAGATCCAATGGATTTATATCCGCGTGGTTTCGAACCCCACTTCTGGTATGAATTTTAATTTCATCTTCCTAAAAGATTCAAGGAAAAATTTGGACATTAAAAGAATTTTAAAGATTCTTTGTTGAGTAGGTATGTTATTGAGCTTTATAAACTCTAATTTCAATGACAATATTGCTTTCTGATAAAAAATATGATGAATATTAGCAACTATTTTCAAATGAGAGTGATTATTTTTTTGAAGTTGCTGAAGATCACTACTGTATTAAACGTGATACTTTATGCTGTCCAAGCAGATATTTTATAATATGATCTAATCCTTGAATGAAGGATTATGATAAAAAGCAAGAGCAACCTTGATACCTGTGCACTCTCAAAAAATGGTGCATACCAAATAATAAATAAATGTAAAAAATGAGTGCATAGTTTTCTATGCTGTCCATCCATTTTAAAAGAATCAACAGAGTTCCATTTATATATTACTCTTGTCTTCAAAGTGAAGATCTTGTATACAGCATATAATATGAAAGAGACAGGAAAAGACGAGTAATAAGGTAGTGGAGAAATTGAAGAAAAAACGATCATACACACCTAATTACATATGAACATTGCAACTATGATAGATAGAAAAAAAAATGTGAAAATCTCACCAGGATGGCCGAGTGGTTAAGACATTGGACTTAAGATCCAATGGATTTATATCCGCGTGGGTTTGAACCCCACTTCTGGTATGAATTTTAATTTCATCTTCCTAAAAGATTCAAGGAAAAATTTGGACATTAAAAGAATTTTAAAGATTCTTTGTTGAGTAGGTATGTTATTGAGCCATATAAACTCTAATTTCAACGACAATATTGCTTTCTGATAAGAAATATGATGAATATTAGCGACTTTTTCCAAAGGAGAGTGATTATTTTTTTGAAGTTGCTGAAGATCCCTATTGTATTAAACGTGATACTTTATGCTGTCCAGGCAGATATTTTATAATATGATCTAATCCTTGAATGAAGGATTATGATAAAAAGCAAGAGCAACCTTGATACCTGTGCACTCTCAAAAAATGGTGCATACCAAATAATAAATAAATGTAAAAAATGAGTGCATAGTTTTCTATGCTGTCCATCCCTTTAAAAGAATCAACAGAGTTCCATTTATATATTACTCTTGTCTTCAAAGTGAAGATCTTGTATACAGCATATAATATGAAAGAGACAGGTAAAGACGAGTAATAAGGTAGTGGAGAAATTGAAGAAAAAACGATCATATACACCAAATTACATATGAACATTGCAACTATGATAGATAGAAAAAAATCTGTGAAAATCTCACCAGGATGGCCGAGTGGTTAAGGTGTTGGACTTAAGATCCAATGGATTTATATCCGCGTGGGTTCGAACCCCACTTCTGGTATGAATTTTAATTTCATCTTCCTAAAAGATTCAAGGAAAAATTTGGACATTAAAAGAATTTTAAAGATTCTTTGTTGAGTAGGTATGTTATTGAGCCATATAAACTCTAATTTCAACGACAATATTGCTTTCTGATAAGAAATATGATGAATATTAGCAACTTTTTCCAAAGGAGAGTGATTATTTTTTTGAAGTTGCTGAAGATCACTATTGTATTAAACGTGATACTTTATGCTGTCCAAGCAGATATTTTATAATATGATCTAATCCTTGAATGAAGGATTATGATAAAAAGCAAGAGCAACCTTGATACCTGTGCACTCTCAAAAAATGGTGCATACCAAATAATAAATAAATGTAAAAAATGAGTGCATAGTTTTCTATGCTGTCCATCCCTTTAAAAGAATCAACAGAGTTCCATTTATATATTACTCTTGTCTTCAAAGTGAAGATCTTGTATACAGCATACAATATGAAAGAGACAGGAAAAGACGAGTAATAAGGTAGTGGAGAAATTGAAGAAAAAACGATCATACACACCTAATTACATATGAACATTGCAACTATGATAGATAGAAAAAAAAATGTGAAAATCTCACCAGGATGGCCGAGTGGTTAAGACATTGGACTTAAGATCCAATGGATTTATATCCGCGTGGGTTTGAACCCCACTTCTGGTATGAATTTTAATTTCATCTTCCTAAAAGATTCAAGGAAAAATTTGGACATTAAAAGAATTTTAAAGATTCTTTGTTGAGTAGGTATGTTATTGAGCCATATAAACTCTAATTTCAACGACAATATTGCTTTCTGATAAGAAATATGATGAATATTAGCGACTTTTTCCAAAGGAGAGTGATTATTTTTTTGAAGTTGCTGAAGATCCCTATTGTATTAAACGTGATACTTTATGCTGTCCAGGCAGATATTTTATAATATGATCTAATCCTTGAATGAAGGATTATGATAAAAAGCAAGAGCAACCTTGATACCTGTGCACTCTCAAAAAATGGTGCATACCAAATAATAAATAAATGTAAAAAATGAGTGCATAGTTTTCTATGCTGTCCATCCCTTTAAAAGAATCAACAGAGTTCCATTTATATATTACTCTTGTCTTCAAAGTGAAGATCTTGTATACAGCATATAATATGAAAGAGACAGGTAAAGACGAGTAATAAGGTAGTGGAGAAATTGAAGAAAAAACGATCATATACACCAAATTACATATGAACATTGCAACTATGATAGATAGAAAAAAATCTGTGAAAATCTCACCAGGATGGCCGAGTGGTTAAGGTGTTGGACTTAAGATCCAATGGATTTATATCCGCGTGGGTTCGAACCCCACTTCTGGTATGAATTTTAATTTCATCTTCCTAAAAGATTCAAGGAAAAATTTGGACATTAAAAGAATTTTAAAGATTCTTTGTTGAGTCGGTATGTTATTGAGCTTTAGAAACTCTAATTTCAACGACAATATTGCTTTCTGATAAGAAATATGATGAATATTAGCAACTATTTCCAAATGAGAGTGATTATTTTTTTTGAAGTTGCTAAAGATCCCTATTGTATTAAACGTGATACTTTATGCTGTCCAGGCAGATATTTTATAATATGATCTAATCCTTGAATGAAGGATTATGATAAAAAGCAAGAGCAACCTTGATACCTGTGCACTCTCAAAAAATGGTGCATACCAAATAATAAATAAATGTAAAAAATGAGTGCATAGTTTTCTATGCTGTCCATCCCTTTAAAAGAATCAACAGAGTTCCATTTATATATTACTTTTGTCTTCAAAGTGAAGATCTTGTATACAGCATACAATATGAAAGAGACAGGTAAAGACGAGTAATAAGGTAGTGGAGAAATTGAAGAAAAAACGATCATACACACCAAATTACATATGAACATTGCAACTATGATAGATAGAAAAAAACCTGTGAAAATCTCGCCAGGATGGCCGAGTGGTTAAGGCGTTGGACTTAAGATCCAAGGGATTTATATCCGCGTGGGTTCGAACCCCACTTCTGGTATGAATGTCTTCAAAGTGAAGATCTTGTATACAGCATACAATATGAAAGAGACAGGTAAAGACGAGTAATAAGGTAGTGGAGAAATTGAAGAAAAAACGATCATACACACCAAATTACATATGAACATTGCAACTATGATAGATAGAAAAAAAAATGTGAAAATCTCACCAGGATGGCCGAGTGGTTAAGGCGTTGGACTTAAGATCCAATGGATTTATATCCGCGTGGGTTCGAACCCCACTTCTGGTATGAATTTTAATTTCATCTTCCTAAAAGATTCAAGGAAAAATTTGGACATTAAAAGAATTTTAAAGATTCTTTGTTGAGTAGGTATGTTATTGAGCAATATAAACTCTAATTTCAACGACAATATTGCTTTCTGATAAGAAATATGATGAATATTAGCAACTTTTTCCAAAGGAGAGTGATTATTTTTTTGAAGTTGCTGAAGATCACTATTGTATTAAATGTGATACTTTATGCTGTCCAGGCAGATATTTTATAATATGATCTAATCCTTGAATGAAGGATTATGATAAAAAGCAAGAGCAACCTTGATACCTGTGCACTCTCAAAAAATGGTGCATACCAAATAATAAATAAATGTAAAAAATGAGTGCATAGTTTTCTATGCTGTCCATCCCTTTAAAAGAATCAACAGAGTTCCATTTATATATTACTCTTGTCTTCAAAGTGAAGATCTTGTATACAGCATACAATATGAAAGAGACAGGTAAAGACGAGTAATAAGGTAGTGGAGAAATTGAAGAAAAAACGATCATACACACCAAATTACATATGAACATTGCAACTATGATAGATAGAAAAAAAAATGTGAAAATCTCACCAGGATGGCCGAGTGGTTAAGGCGTTGGACTTAAGATCCAATGGATTTATATCCGCGTGGGTTCGAACCCCACTTCTGGTATGAATTTTAATTTCATCTTCCTAAAAGATTCAAGGAAAAATTTGGACATTAAAAGAATTTTAAAGATTCTTTGTTGAGTAGGTATGTTATTGAGCAATATAAACTCTAATTTCAACGACAATATTGCTTTCTGATAAGAAATATGATGAATATTAGCAACTTTTTCCAAAGGAGAGTGATTATTTTTTTGAAGTTGCTGAAGATCACTATTGTATTAAACGTGATACTTTATGCTGTCCAGGCAGATATTTTATAATATGATCTAATCCTTGAATGAAGGATTATGATAAAAAGCAAGAGAAACCTTGATACCTGTGCACTCTCAAAAAATGGTGCATACCAAATAATAAATAAATGTAAAAAATGAGTGCATAGTTTTCTATGCTGTCCATCCCTTTAAAAGAATCAACAGAGTTCCATTTATATATTACTCTTGTCTTCAAAGTGAAGATCTTGTATACAGCATACAATATGAAAGAGACAGGTAAAGACGAGTAATAAGGTAGTAGAGAAATTGAAGAAAAAAACGATCATAGAAACCTAATTACATATGAACATTGCAACTATGATAGATAGAAAAAAAAAAGTGAAAATCTCACCAGGATGGCAGAGTGGTTAAGGCGTTGGACTTAAGATCCAATGGATTTATATCCGCGTGGGTTCGAACCCCACTTCTGGTATGAATTTTAATTTCATCTTCCTAAACGATTCAAGGAAAAATTTGGACATTAAAAGAATTTTAAAGATTCTTTGTTGAGTAGGTATGTTATTGAGCAATATAAACTCTAATTTCAACGACAATATTGCTTTCTGATAAGAAATATGATGAATATTAGCAACTTTTTCCAAAGGAGAGTGATTATTTTTTTGAAGTTGCTGAAGATCACTATTGTATTAAACGTGATACTTTATGCTGTCCAGGCAGATATTTTATAATATGATCTAATCCTTGAATGAAGGATTATGATAAAAAGCAAGAGCAACCTTGATACCTGTGCACTCTCAAAAAATGGTGCATACCAAATAATAAATAAATGTAAAAAATGGGTGCATAGTTTTCTATGCTGTCCATCCCTTTAAAAGAATCAACAGAGTTCCATTTATATATTACTCTTGTCTTCAAAGTGAAGATCTTGTATACAGCATACAATATGAAAGAGACAGGTAAAGACGAGTAATAAGGTAGTGGAGAAATTGAAGAAAAAACGATCATACAAACCTAATTACATATGAACATTGCAACTATGATAGATAGAAAAAAAAATGTGAAAATCTCACCAGGATGGCCGAGTGGTTAAGGCGTTGGACTTAAGATCCAATGGATTTATATCCGCGTGGGTTCAAACCCCACTTCTGGTATGAATTTTAATTTCATCTTCCTAAAAGATTCAAGGAAAAATTTGGACATTAAAAGAATTTTAAAGATTCTTTGTTGAGTAGGTATGTTATTGAGCAATATAAACTCTAATTTTAACGACAATATTGCTTTCTGATAAGAAATATGATGAATATTAGCAACTTTTTCCAAAGGAGAGTGATTATTTTTTTGAAGTTGCTGAAGATCACTATTGTATTAAACGTGATACTTTATGCTGTCCAGGCAGATATTTTATAATATGATCTAATCCTTGAATGAAGGATTATGATAAAAAGCAAGAGCAACCTTGATACCTGTGCACTCTCAAAAAATGGTGCATACCAAATAATAAATAAATGTAAAAAATGAGTGCATAGTTTTCTATGCTGTCCATCCCTTTAAAAGAATCAACAGAGTTCCATTTATATATTACTCTTGTCTTCAAAGTGAAGATCTTGTATACAGCATACAATATGAAAGAGACAGGTAAAGACGAGTAATAAGGTAGTGGAGAAATTGAAGAAAAAACGATCATACACACCAAATTACATATGAACATTGTAACTATGATAGATAGAAAAAAACCTGTGAAAATCTCACCAGGATGGCCGAGTGGTTAAGGCGTTGGACTTAAGATCCAATGGATTTATATCCGTGTGGGTTCGAACCCCACTTCTGGTATGAATTTTAATTTCATCTTCCTAAAAGATTCAAGGAAAAATTTGGACATTAAAAGAATTTTAAAGATTCTTTGTTGAGTAGGTATGTTATTGAGCAATATAAACTCTAATTTCAACGACAATATTGCTTTCTGATAAGAAATATGATGAATATTAGCAACTTTTTCCAAAGGAGAGTGATTATTTTTTTGAAGTTGCTGAAGATCACTATTGTATTAAACGTGATACTTTATGCTGTCCAGGCAGATATTTTATAATATGATCTAATCCTTGAATGAAGGATTATGATAAAAAGCAAGAGCAACCTTGATACCTGTGCACTCTCAAAAAATGGTGCATACCAAATAATAAATAAATGTAAAAAATGAGTGCATAGTTTTTTATGCTGTCCATCCCTTTAAAAGAATCAACAGAGTTCCATTTATATATTACTCTTGTCTTCAAAGTGAAGATCTTGTATACAGCATATAATATGAAAGAGACAGGTAAAGACGAGTAATAAGGTAGTGGAGAAATTAAAGAAAAAACTATTATACACGCCAAATTACATATGAACATTGCAACTATGATAGATAGAAAAAAAACTGTGAAACTCTCACCAGGATGGCCGAGTGGTTAAGGCGTTGGACTTAAAATCCAATGGATTTATATCCGCGTGGGTTCGGACTCCACTTCTGGTATGAATTTTAATTTCATCTTCCTAAAAGATTCAAGGAAAAATTTGGACATTAAAAGAATTTTAAAGATTCTTTGTTGAGTAGGTATGTTATTGAGCTTTAGAAACTCTAATTTCAACGACAATATTGCTTTCTGATAAGAAATATGATGAATATTAGCAACTATTTCCAAATGAGAGTGATTATTTTTTTTGAAGTTGCTAAAGATCCCTATTGTATTAAACGTGATACTTTATGCTGTCCAGGCAGATATTTTATAATATGATCTAATCCTTGAATGAAGGATTATGATAAAAAGCAAGAGCAACCTTGATACCTGTGCACTCTCAAAAAATGGTGCATACCAAATAATAAATAAATGTAAAAAATGAGTGCATAGTTTTCTATGCTGTCCATCCCTTTAAAAGAATCAACAGAGTTCCATTTATATATTACTTTTGTCTTCAAAGTGAAGATCTTGTATACAGCATACAATATGAAAGAGACAGGTAAAGACGAGTAATAAGGTAGTGGAGAAATTGAAGAAAAAACGATCATACACACCAAATTACATATGAACATTGCAACTATGATAGATAGAAAAAAACCTGTGAAAATCTCGCCAGGATGGCCGAGTGGTTAAGGCGTTGGACTTAAGATCCAAGGGATTTATATCCGCGTGGGTTCGAACCCCACTTCTGGTATGAATGTCTTCAAAGTGAAGATCTTGTATACAGCATACAATATGAAAGAGACAGGTAAAGACGAGTAATAAGGTAGTGGAGAAATTTAAGAAAAAACGATCATACACACCAAATTACATATGAACATTGCAACTATGATAGATAGAAAAAAAAATGTGAAAATCTCACCAGGATGGCCGAGTGGTTAAGGCGTTGGACTTAAGATCCAATGGATTTATATCCGCGTGGGTTCGAACCCCACTTCTGGTATGAATTTTAATTTCATCTTCCTAAAAGATTCAAGGAAAAATTTGGACATTAAAAGAATTTTAAAGATTCTTTGTTGAGTAGGTATGTTATTGAGCAATATAAACTCTAATTTCAACGACAATATTGCTTTCTGATAAGAAATATGATGAATATTAGCAACTTTTTCCAAAGGAGAGTGATTATTTTTTTGAAGTTGCTGAAGATCACTATTGTATTAAATGTGATACTTTATGCTGTCCAGGCAGATATTTTATAATATGATCTAATCCTTGAATGAAGGATTATGATAAAAAGCAAGAGCAACCTTGATACCTGTGCACTCTCAAAAAATGGTGCATACCAAATAATAAATAAATGTAAAAAATGAGTGCATAGTTTTCTATGCTGTCCATCCCTTTAAAAGAATCAACAGAGTTCCATTTATATATTACTCTTGTCTTCAAAGTGAAGATCTTGTATACAGCATACAATATGAAAGAGACAGGTAAAGACGAGTAATAAGGTAGTGGAGAAATTGAAGAAAAAACGATCATACACACCAAATTACATATGAACATTGCAACTATGATAGATAGAAAAAAAAATGTGAAAATCTCACCAGGATGGCCGAGTGGTTAAGGCGTTGGACTTAAGATCCAATGGATTTATATCCGCGTGGGTTCGAACCCCACTTCTGGTATGAATTTTAATTTCATCTTCCTAAAAGATTCAAGGAAAAATTTGGACATTAAAAGAATTTTAAAGATTCTTTGTTGAGTAGGTATGTTATTGAGCAATATAAACTCTAATTTCAACGACAATATTGCTTTCTGATAAGAAATATGATGAATATTAGCAACTTTTTCCAAAGGAGAGTGATTATTTTTTTGAAGTTGCTGAAGATCACTATTGTATTAAACGTGATACTTTATGCTGTCCAGGCAGATATTTTATAATATGATCTAATCCTTGAATGAAGGATTATGATAAAAAGCAAGAGAAACCTTGATACCTGTGCACTCTCAAAAAATGGTGCATACCAAATAATAAATAAATGTAAAAAATGAGTGCATAGTTTTCTATGCTGTCCATCCCTTTAAAAGAATCAACAGAGTTCCATTTATATATTACTCTTGTCTTCAAAGTGAAGATCTTGTATACAGCATACAATATGAAAGAGACAGGTAAAGACGAGTAATAAGGTAGTAGAGAAATTGAAGAAAAAAACGATCATAGAAACCTAATTACATATGAACATTGCAACTATGATAGATAGAAAAAAAAAAGTGAAAATCTCACCAGGATGGCAGAGTGGTTAAGGCGTTGGACTTAAGATCCAATGGATTTATATCCGCGTGGGTTCGAACCCCACTTCTGGTATGAATTTTAATTTCATCTTCCTAAACGATTCAAGGAAAAATTTGGACATTAAAAGAATTTTAAAGATTCTTTGTTGAGTAGGTATGTTATTGAGCAATATAAACTCTAATTTCAACGACAATATTGCTTTCTGATAAGAAATATGATGAATATTAGCAACTTTTTCCAAAGGAGAGTGATTATTTTTTTGAAGTTGCTGAAGATCACTATTGTATTAAACGTGATACTTTATGCTGTCCAGGCAGATATTTTATAATATGATCTAATCCTTGAATGAAGGATTATGATAAAAAGCAAGAGCAACCTTGATACCTGTGCACTCTCAAAAAATGGTGCATACCAAATAATAAATAAATGTAAAAAATGGGTGCATAGTTTTCTATGCTGTCCATCCCTTTAAAAGAATCAACAGAGTTCCATTTATATATTACTCTTGTCTTCAAAGTGAAGATCTTGTATACAGCATACAATATGAAAGAGACAGGTAAAGACGAGTAATAAGGTAGTGGAGAAATTGAAGAAAAAACGATCATACAAACCTAATTACATATGAACATTGCAACTATGATAGATAGAAAAAAAAATGTGAAAATCTCACCAGGATGGCCGAGTGGTTAAGGCGTTGGACTTAAGATCCAATGGATTTATATCCGCGTGGGTTCAAACCCCACTTCTGGTATGAATTTTAATTTCATCTTCCTAAAAGATTCAAGGAAAAATTTGGACATTAAAAGAATTTTAAAGATTCTTTGTTGAGTAGGTATGTTATTGAGCAATATAAACTCTAATTTTAACGACAATATTGCTTTCTGATAAGAAATATGATGAATATTAGCAACTTTTTCCAAAGGAGAGTGATTATTTTTTTGAAGTTGCTGAAGATCACTATTGTATTAAACGTGATACTTTATGCTGTCCAGGCAGATATTTTATAATATGATCTAATCCTTGAATGAAGGATTATGATAAAAAGCAAGAGCAACCTTGATACCTGTGCACTCTCAAAAAATGGTGCATACCAAATAATAAATAAATGTAAAAAATGAGTGCATAGTTTTCTATGCTGTCCATCCCTTTAAAAGAATCAACAGAGTTCCATTTATATATTACTCTTGTCTTCAAAGTGAAGATCTTGTATACAGCATACAATATGAAAGAGACAGGTAAAGACGAGTAATAAGGTAGTGGAGAAATTGAAGAAAAAACGATCATACACACCAAATTACATATGAACATTGTAACTATGATAGATAGAAAAAAACCTGTGAAAATCTCACCAGGATGGCCGAGTGGTTAAGGCGTTGGACTTAAGATCCAATGGATTTATATCCGTGTGGGTTCGAACCCCACTTCTGGTATGAATTTTAATTTCATCTTCCTAAAAGATTCAAGGAAAAATTTGGACATTAAAAGAATTTTAAAGATTCTTTGTTGAGTAGGTATGTTATTGAGCAATATAAACTCTAATTTCAACGACAATATTGCTTTCTGATAAGAAATATGATGAATATTAGCAACTTTTTCCAAAGGAGAGTGATTATTTTTTTGAAGTTGCTGAAGATCACTATTGTATTAAACGTGATACTTTATGCTGTCCAGGCAGATATTTTATAATATGATCTAATCCTTGAATGAAGGATTATGATAAAAAGCAAGAGCAACCTTGATACCTGTGCACTCTCAAAAAATGGTGCATACCAAATAATAAATAAATGTAAAAAATGAGTGCATAGTTTTTTATGCTGTCCATCCCTTTAAAAGAATCAACAGAGTTCCATTTATATATTACTCTTGTCTTCAAAGTGAAGATCTTGTATACAGCATATAATATGAAAGAGACAGGTAAAGACGAGTAATAAGGTAGTGGAGAAATTAAAGAAAAAACTATTATACACGCCAAATTACATATGAACATTGCAACTATGATAGATAGAAAAAAAACTGTGAAACTCTCACCAGGATGGCCGAGTGGTTAAGGCGTTGGACTTAAAATCCAATGGATTTATATCCACGTGGGTTCGGACTCCACTTCTGGTATGAATTTTAATTTCATCTTCCTAAAAGATTCAAGGAAAAATTTGGACATTAAAAGAATTTTAAAGATTCTTTGTTGAGTAGGTATGTTATTGAGCTTTAGAAACTCTAATTTCAACGACAATATTGCTTTCTGATAAGAAATATGATGAATATTAGCAACTATTTCCAAATGAGAGTGATTATTTTTTTTGAAGTTGCTAAAGATCCCTATTGTATTAAACGTGATACTTTATGCTGTCCAGGCAGATATTTTATAATATGATCTAATCCTTGAATGAAGGATTATGATAAAAAGCAAGAGCAACCTTGATACCTGTGCACTCTCAAAAAATGGTGCATACCAAATAATAAATAAATGTAAAAAATGAGTGCATAGTTTTCTATGCTGTCCATCCCTTTAAAAGAATCAACAGAGTTCCATTTATATATTACTTTTGTCTTCAAAGTGAAGATCTTGTATACAGCATACAATATGAAAGAGACAGGTAAAGACGAGTAATAAGGTAGTGGAGAAATTGAAGAAAAAACGATCATACACACCAAATTACATATGAACATTGCAACTATGATAGATAGAAAAAAACCTGTGAAAATCTCGCCAGGATGGCCGAGTGGTTAAGGCGTTGGACTTAAGATCCAAGGGATTTATATCCGCGTGGGTTCGAACCCCACTTCTGGTATGAATGTCTTCAAAGTGAAGATCTTGTATACAGCATACAATATGAAAGAGACAGGTAAAGACGAGTAATAAGGTAGTGGAGAAATTGAAGAAAAAACGATCATACACACCAAATTACATATGAACATTGCAACTATGATAGATAGAAAAAAAAATGTGAAAATCTCACCAGGATGGCCGAGTGGTTAAGGCGTTGGACTTAAGATCCAATGGATTTATATCCGCGTGGGTTCGAACCCCACTTCTGGTATGAATTTTAATTTCATCTTCCTAAAAGATTCAAGGAAAAATTTGGACATTAAAAGAATTTTAAAGATTCTTTGTTGAGTAGGTATGTTATTGAGCAATATAAACTCTAATTTCAACGACAATATTGCTTTCTGATAAGAAATATGATGAATATTAGCAACTTTTTCCAAAGGAGAGTGATTATTTTTTTGAAGTTGCTGAAGATCACTATTGTATTAAATGTGATACTTTATGCTGTCCAGGCAGATATTTTATAATATGATCTAATCCTTGAATGAAGGATTATGATAAAAAGCAAGAGCAACCTTGATACCTGTGCACTCTCAAAAAATGGTGCATACCAAATAATAAATAAATGTAAAAAATGAGTGCATAGTTTTCTATGCTGTCCATCCCTTTAAAAGAATCAACAGAGTTCCATTTATATATTACTCTTGTCTTCAAAGTGAAGATCTTGTATACAGCATACAATATGAAAGAGACAGGTAAAGACGAGTAATAAGGTAGTGGAGAAATTGAAGAAAAAACGATCATACACACCAAATTACATATGAACATTGCAACTATGATAGATAGAAAAAAAAATGTGAAAATCTCACCAGGATGGCCGAGTGGTTAAGGCGTTGGACTTAAGATCCAATGGATTTATATCCGCGTGGGTTCGAACCCCACTTCTGGTATGAATTTTAATTTCATCTTCCTAAAAGATTCAAGGAAAAATTTGGACATTAAAAGAATTTTAAAGATTCTTTGTTGAGTAGGTATGTTATTGAGCAATATAAACTCTAATTTCAACGACAATATTGCTTTCTGATAAGAAATATGATGAATATTAGCAACTTTTTCCAAAGGAGAGTGATTATTTTTTGAAGTTGCTGAAGATCACTATTGTATTAAACGTGATACTTTATGCTGTCCAGGCAGATATTTTATAATATGATCTAATCCTTGAATGAAGGATTATGATAAAAAGCAAGAGAAACCTTGATACCTGTGCACTCTCAAAAAATGGTGCATACCAAATAATAAATAAATGTAAAAAATGAGTGCATAGTTTTCTATGCTGTCCATCCCTTTAAAAGAATCAACAGAGTTCCATTTATATATTACTCTTGTCTTCAAAGTGAAGATCTTGTATACAGCATACAATATGAAAGAGACAGGTAAAGACGAGTAATAAGGTAGTAGAGAAATTGAAGAAAAAAACGATCATAGAAACCTAATTACATATGAACATTGCAACTATGATAGATAGAAAAAAAAAAGTGAAAATCTCACCAGGATGGCCGAGTGGTTAAGGCGTTGGACTTAAGATCCAATGGATTTATATCCGCGTGGGTTCGAACCCCACTTCTGGTATGAATTTTAATTTCATCTTCCTAAACGATTCAAGGAAAAATTTGGACATTAAAAGAATTTTAAAGATTCTTTGTTGAGTAGGTATGTTATTGAGCAATATAAACTCTAATTTCAACGACAATATTGCTTTCTGATAAGAAATATGATGAATATTAGCAACTTTTTCCAAAGGAGAGTGATTATTTTTTTGAAGTTGCTGAAGATCACTATTGTATTAAACGTGATACTTTATGCTGTCCAGGCAGATATTTTATAATATGATCTAATCCTTGAATGAAGGATTATGATAAAAAGCAAGAGCAACCTTGATACCTGTGCACTCTCAAAAAATGGTGCATACCAAATAATAAATAAATGTAAAAAATGAGTGCATAGTTTTCTATGCTGTCCATCCCTTTAAAAGAATCAACAGAGTTCA